>NW_016159163.1:0-95057 GCF_001687245.7 Rhagoletis zephyria
GCCTCAGGGAACTCAATCTCGTAGAATCTCCTCAGGAAAGGTAATGGTGGCGTAATCTACTAGGGATTGAATAGACAATTATCTAGATCTCTGCCACCATTAATCTCCGCCTCGCCCAACTCAAGATCATACCAAAATCCATTTATTTTTAGCCTGTGGATTGCCTTTAAGCCTCCCCATGTGTAAAGGTACAAAGTGATGGTAAGTGCAGCAGAGCATCAAGAGCAGCGCTAGGGGTTGCAGAGAAAGCTCCCGTACAGGACACATCTACTGTCCTTTGAAGTTAGTCAAGCAGATTTCTACGCTAAACTATACTATGAATATGAGCATACTGGTTTACTTCAATGACGCAGTGCTCTGGAGCCCGGATAAGTTGCGCACGAAATGTGTCAGATTTCACGTTAAGAGTTTGGAAGATTTTCGAAACAAATTTGGTAGACTGCGTTCTTACGACGGTCCGATCTACATATGTATGTGGAATGTATTAGATTTTTTTCGCAAAAATTAATCACCTCGGCTCTATTCCCAAAAATATCAAAAATAAAAATAACGTCAGCTCGACCTGAAAAAAAAAACAAATAATCAGATAGGTGGGAACAAAAAGCGTATTCGCCTCCCCAAACTTCCCTTCGATCTTGGAAGCACTTGTTGTGTATACTTGATAAGTTCATAAAAAGACTATAAGGATGATAGTTCCTTTAATAAAAAAAAAATGCGATCAAAGATGGGTCAAAAGTTCCATGGCTATGGATGACCTTAAAATGGTGAAGCAGGAATTCCTAAGCTAACAATGCCATAAGTCTCAACACGGTTGGGCATCTTACCGAATTAGGTCCAACATTGCTTGAAGACTATATTCCGTAAGTTGTTTTCTAAGAACGTTAACCAAAACTATGGTATTGTAAGGTTAAGTGGGCATCCTCAGGACTTCACTGCGGCGCCCAGGTAAGATTTCTCTGAATTTTTTCTGGCATTTTCTTAAATTATCTCAACCTTTTGGCGTATGCTGTCAGCATTTTGAATGAGATCGTGGAAAAGCGGTCTAAAGCTAAGCGTACACGGTGGAGAAAAACGTGAGCCTTAGATAAAAATCCCGCTAGAGACGTGTAAACACTCAATAGAGCTCTACGAGAGACTCACCTACATAGTCTACGTGAGACTTATCTAGCGAGACTTTATAGCCGTGTACACAGTCCATAAGGGTACGTTCACACATAAAGCGGAGCCGAGCCGCGTGGAAAAGCGGTCTAAAGCTAAGCGGACACAGTCGAGAAAGAACGCAATACTTAGATAAAAATGCCGCTAGAGAAGTGTAAACACTCAATAGAGCTCTACGAGAGACTCACCGACATAGTCTACGTGAGTTATTTAGCGAGACTTTTTCGCGCCGTGTACACAGTTCATAAGGGTACGTTCACACAGAAAGCGGAGCCGAGCCGAGCAAAGGCGTTACAAGCTGAGTGAAGCTTTCAACTTGCTGAAGCTATATGAAAGTCTACATACAGCAAGCTTTTTCAGAAGTATTTAGGAGATGAACGCAAAGCAGTTTTTGATTTTGAATTTTCTACTTAATTTTTCAGCTTCATGATGCAGCTGCACACAAGATGTTAAAATATTTAAATAGAAACGAATGTTACAACTAATATTAAAAAAAAAATTTAGGAAATGTGTTTGCCGCTATTCATTGACGGTAAGTTTTGTGGTATCTTTGCCGCCGAGTCCATGAGAAAAGCTTCGCTTCATGCAGTGTGAACACCAGCAGCTTCGCTTTGTTCCGCTTTGCCTTGTTCGGCGCCGTTCGGCCTTCTGTATGAATGCACTCCAAGTCTTCCACGGAGAGGACCGCCAGCAATTATTTTTTGCATATTTTGAAGCGCAGAATTTTCAGACAAGAACGCTAAGGGCCGGTTTCTCCATCTCTGGTTAACACTAACTCCCCGGTTAAACATTGTTATCGACGTTCTAACTCGATGCATATAACAGGGAGTCGATAAGGTCGGTAACGATGTTTACCGGGGGATTAGTGTTAACCGGAGATAGAGAAACCGGCCCTAAGTATATAAAAAAAAAACTTTAAATCTGCCGTTGATGTTGACCGGCACTTGGACCGCCACTAGATCCCTGGATAGGATGTCTTAAAGCCATATGTATATGTTTAAAGCAATTAGTTATTAACAAGAACTTCCTAGGATTTGAATACCTAGTTTCCCATATTACCTACCTCTTCTTTATTTCCAAGCCTCTTACTTGGCCGCTGACGACCCGGATTGCCCTAGCGATAACCGTAGACATGAGCCTAGCATGGTGTAGCCAATGGCCAAGGCTTATTCATGCGTTGCCAGGGTCTCATCAGACTCTGACAAGATGGCTTTTTTCAAGTCATTGCCAGTTTTTCTATGTTTAGCAGCCCGAGGTCGAGGCCGTCAAAGGCCTCCGTGTTGTGCGAGAAAAAGTAGAGGATTGACTACCGTGCTTTTGGCTGTTTTTACAGCTACCGTCTTAGTCACTCCCTTGGGTATTCGTACAGAGGTGTATCAGGCTTGACGGACTTCAGCTTCGTTTTCTCGCCTTGTGCACATGCACTGGAGCACTATCAAACCTGTATTGTAGGATACAGTTTTTTTTACTGAAAGCTTCCTACGACTTGTTATTTTATGTTGCACCCTGCTATTTATGCAAAGTGGTAAAGCGCTATGCTCTTTTTTGAGACTTAAAAATAATATCCTTAAACTTATTTTAAAAGACGATTTCCAGCAGGTGCCGTCTGCTTAGTTGCCGTCAGCTCTTTACCAGACTTTCCATACTCAGCACAATAATACCAAAACTATGTGTTTGTAAACCAACTTCATTTTCCCTTATTAACCTATAATTTGTTGTTGTATATTATTGTTATTACGAGTGCAACGATCATAAGCGCATGAAAATTTGATTTGTTTAATGCGCAGCCGCAAAGTGAAAGAAAAATCAAGTAAAAAATTAAATTTTGTAATGAACATGATTAATCTAATCAATATAAACTAATTTCCGCACCAACCAGCGAAAAATGTCTGCCATTCGCCACATGGCGCCCCACATATTGCTACCAAAAACTATCAAATACCAAAGAGAAATTATTTGAAATGGTAGTCGCTTGGTAGTCAATGATGAGCAAACATTATTTCATTACAAAAATTTGGCTAAATCATGCTAAACTGATTTCTCGACAAGCACAAACACATACATACCACACATAGATACATATTTACATCTACATAGTGATTTTTGCTAAATCATGCTGAAAGTTAATTAAAACAGAAATTTATCACACTCTTTATTGTTTGTTGCTGATCTTTAGCGCGAACGCGATAGTGAGAAAATTCATGAGGATCAGCGATTTGATTTGAGATTTCGGTCTTTATCTTTTACTAATGTTTTCTAGCGCATTTTTTTTCTAAATATCTATTGTATATGATCGAATATTAGACGAGTTATTATTTGATCCACTGATCTAACTGTTGTTGTTGATCAGCCAGTGATCGGTGGAGTTCATTCAAGTCAAGCTAAACAAATGACTTCAACGCAGCGGGTTGGATGGAGCGCATTTCTTCAAAGTGTGTGGCGCCGCCTACTTTTTGATGGGAGAAATGGTTTTAGGCTACAAGAAATGGTGTTTCAACTGGTAACTGGTATATCGTGTTATCGTGACATCAACAAGTTGTATAGATATTTTGGAATTGTATAGAAGCTGGCGCTAATGATTGTAAGATCAGTGAAATTATTTAAGCATGAAGCTAAACAAAATATTTTCGAGATATGTACTTTCTGCAGTAGACCAATGAATCGATCGTTTTATGAGTGATGGAGGAGAGGATTTAGTGGATATTTAAAATATTTTTTTTTAATACTATGATGGCTAGATCTAGTTTAAAAAATATACTAGACATTTGGATTGTCGTTAGTGATCTTTCGCTAGACTTGGATTTTTGCATGAACGATTTTGATTTTTCCCGAGGTGCACTTAAGAGCAATAAAGTATGGTACTCTGCGGCTCATAATCTGTGCTGATACGATGCATCATTGCAAAAGAGGTCTGATCCAGTTGTCTTCGTATTGTATCACAGAGAAGTTACGAATAAAGCCTTAAATAGATTACCTTGTCTCCATCGGAGACCAATTAGATTATAGATACTGCTATTAGAATTAATATGCGTAAAAAATGCTTAAATTAGAATATTTCATTATTATTGAAATTTTACTGTGAAGTAGAAGTGGAATTCGCTACAAAAATATTGGGATATTTACGTATTTAAAGTGACTTTCAACTGTTGCTAACAAAAAAATAGGGTTTAGTCAATGGTTAGGTCATATGAGAGTGGCTACCACCATGTAAGACCACGAAGGGCCACGTAGGCTGAAAAGGCCTACTAAGGTGACAACACTGGGAGAAGCCATATACTATTTCGTTCCCCAGCGGCAGAGGGTATTCCCACTTCTTTAATGCGTGCCCATGTGGTAGAATCGGGCTATTTATTGCCCCGACTATTAATCCGAGAAAAGAGCGTTCCAGCCGAGTGTGAGACTTAGATCGTTTAACAACAACTTTTGGACAAATGTGTCTGGTAGTCTGACCGGTGGGTTCAATGGTCCAACTGGTATTCAGCTCCTCGATGAGTTCGGTATTTAATTTGTGTTTGCAGGAGGTTAAGGATATGCCCTCGTCTTAAGAAGAATTATGTTTGTACCACAGATATTTTCGTCCATTTCCTTGCCATCGCGTCGGCCATGGAGCTGCGTAGAACCGTCAAGCAGCATTTAGTCGCTATTTTTTCGCTGTAGCGATTTTGCGTTTTTGAGAGTTTTTATTACTTTCTTTCGGTGTGTAAGAGACAATGCTTCTGGTAAATAATTTGACTTTGTATTCTTACATAATTCATGTATTTTTTGTGGTATTTTTGTTTTGTTTTTGGTTAAAATACAGCAGCTGCTGCACAGTGTAGGTCAGTTTCCGAAGTAAATTTCTGCGTAGAACTCGTACTCGAACTTAGAACTGCGCCAAGATGTTGAGTTTTTCGCGGTTAATTTTACGGAAAACGGCTTTAATGACTTATTTTGTTTGCTCTATGCCATTTAGTACTATTCTTATCCTTCAAATGTTAGATTCGACGAATCGGCATTTTGTAGAATAATAGTAGTACTAGAAAAATAGCCGAAATAATTCCAGTAGATTTTTTATTATTTAACCGGAAAATCTTCTTCTTCTTTTAGCTTCTTATTTCGCTTCTTTTGAGTTCGTTCCATTTTGAAAGAATATAATTCTCGCGTTTTTTATTTTTCTACGTTATTCTTATCTTGTCAGTTTATATAAGTTAGAAAAAATGACAATTTTTACTAAGGGACAACAACACGTTGAATAGCTTCCAATGTTGCTTGTAAAATGAGCCTTATCTTTAACTAAATAGGAAAAAAGGGTTACTTAAAAATTCAATTAGTTCAGAAGACTGTTACGTTACAAATAGTTTTCCACCGAAAACTTATTGGTAATGAAGAGTATATGGAACTATTTTATTTTACTGTGAAATAAGGCCGAAAATGGTCGAAGAAAAGTATATTTTCCCTGTTTTTAGCTTGGTGGACTCCGCGCCAAAAAAACTTTTTAATATTTTGGACTATTACATTACATTAAAAAATACTGCCGACTTGATTTTCATATACAAAGCTAATCGCTGATTTTTTTATCGAATGCTTGTTTTATTAACTTCAAAATAATACAAGGCAAGCGAAGAGAGGCAAGTATAATGCAAAAAAAGTGGTAGACCTTAAATATAAACTACGCTTTAGTTTCATGTTGTGCTCTTTTAATTTTCGTTTATTTAAAGGTGTCTCAAGATTAAGTGAATTTTCATGTTTTAGAGAAGGAGATTCGTGTTAATATTGATGTTGTCCGATACCTTAGAATATGTATGACCCAGACATAATCCAAAATCTGCGAAACCTGAGAAAATAAATTTTTCCCCTTGGTTTGGTGTTCGACGATTTGGGCCATATGTAGATTTTCTTTTAAAAAAATTCATGTTTACTCAAATATCAACACTGAAATATGCATAAGGGCGATTCCATCGTCACGGGTTGGAACAGAAAAAATTTTCTTTCTTGTTTAAATTTAAGTATAAGGTACTCAACAATTCTACATTTTGATAAAGCTACACCTAATTGACTATTTTGTGAGTTATTACAAAATACGAAATTCCAGCTCACTTTTATATGGAAAAAATCTGATTTATTTCTTCTGTCACGGGTGGGATAAAAAAAGAACCGGCAACGTTTGCCGTGGGTAGGACATGTACGAATTTTTATATGAAAGGAGCTTTTAGTGTGGTCCATATATTAAGATTAGTTATTAAAAAATATAAGAAGCTAAGTAGGGGTTAAATTCACTCACGTTTTATCTTAGGATAGTGCCTAGCACCGTCAGCTAGAAAAATTATTAAAAATCAATGCGATTTGCTAGCGTCTTGAAATTTTCACTTTTATCTACTTAAATTTAATGGGCTATAAAACTACATACCTAGAATTTTTCTAAAAATTGGGAACAAGAAGTTTAAAAATTTTGGGTGTAATTGTTAAGGTTTGTTGAATTTTTATACGTTTTTTACGAAGTTTTAAATGTGGATTTATTTGGTTCCGGTTATTTAAACTACACTATACTATAAACATTAGATTAACAAAATAAAAAACCAAAACTGGTCAAAATGTAACTTTACCAGCTGACCACATGGGTATATAGATAATGGACGAGTCCGCGCAACCGTAGGTGTTTTATTTCTCACATCGGTTGGAAAACAGGTATAAACACATCACTCATTTGACGCGAAGTGAAAAAATGCTGGTTTTCTTTATACAGCCCGTTTTGAATTTGAATTATTATTATAATAAATTTGAATTATTGTTCGCTTCCATATCGGTTAATCGCACAAATTAATTATTAAAGAAATATCGAAAGAAAACAACAAATTTTGTTTTTTTTTGAATACGGTTTCAGCGAGGGCGCTATAAAGACACAGGTATAAACTTTTGAAATACATATGTGTTGAGTCAAATCGGTTTATTATAAATGTGGTTCTTACATTGGCATAAAAAAGTTAAATGAAACTATTATTAATTTCGATTCTTATTCGCTGTACTTATTTCTGAAACTCCATTGAATGAAATAAATCCAAGAAGAATGCTTTAGCGATTTTTTCGCCGAGAGAAGGGAGTGACACTAAAAAAAACAACTCGTGAGATTTGCTCACATACATATACATATGCACAAATAAGAGATTTTGGAAAACGTTCTCAAACAATGATTAGTCCATCGAAAACTACAAATTTCAGATATTCAAGTGGTGACAATTGATCTTCCAAAATTACATACTTAAATATGCTTTGCGTTGACAAGCTTTAGCTACCAATTTTCTGAAAAGGTACACAAGTGTCTTCGTAATGCAATGACGTGACAAAGCATTAAAACTACTGAAACTGGGAGAACAAAAAAAAAATACAAGACATTAAACAATTTTGTTGTAGCATCTGTTCACCGATAAAATAAATACCCAGTCGATTTCGTTGTCGATTTACGTCCAATTGTGGCTTTTTCGGCCATTCAGCTTCCTTTATCTGCTTCTTGCGCTGCACGCAATTCAACACTATGAATCAATTTTGCATTTTCAGCGTACAAAAATAATTTCATTTTATTTATCTTTTCTTAAGACGTATACACAGGGCCGTATTTAAGCACAGGCTACATAGGCGCCAGCCTAGGGGTCCGCACCACAAGGGGGCCCGCGTCACATGAAAAATTAAAAAAGTGAAAAATTATATACATATTTACAATTTTTTAGAAACGTAAAAGGCACTCAAGGCGAGTCAATTAAAGACATGTTTAGTTGGTTTTCTACCCTAATCAAAGGGCATTCACATTATAGTACAACGCAATATAAGTACTAAATTGCTGATTTAGTTAAGTAAGCAAAAGAAAATGCGTCGTTTCGTCGAGTCGGCTACAGGGAAACGGAATACACGCGCCACCGGTGCAACCATAGGGGCAGGTTGATAGCACCGACTTCTGCGTGTCGGAGTTTCGACAGTCTTGATCTAATGGCGTTTTCGTTTCTACCGAAAAATGTAATATAAAATGAAAAGAACGTAAAACAAATTAAAGTATTTAGTAAAATTAGATGACATTAAAAAATATATATATACTAATGATCGTCGATTCGACGAAGTCCGTGTTGTTTTATAAATAAAAGTAAACTAAATGTCATACATATTATGAAACTTATGATGTTGAAACTCAAAAATATTGTTTATTCAATTAGAATAAAAAACTTTGCATACACTGTGAAAAATTCTCTGTGCCAATATTTTCTTTCGGAACTGTACATATATGAAGAATTAAAGAACAAAACCAAAAAAGTATAACGTGGTTTAAAATTTGTAATTGATGTATTTTTAGATTTTATAGAAAAACCTTATCGTAATTTTTACCTGTAAGGTTAGGTTATGTTTGCAACTTAAAACAACTAAAATCTGGAGAAAGCCCATGGCCGCCGTTTGTCTTAGTACCCCCACCACACAAAGAGCCTATGGGCCCGTAGATGCTAAATCCGGCACTGCGTGTACAGACATACATACATACATACATACATACATACATACATACCTCTACACATGCAATAATTAAATTTGGGATTGATAGGCCCCTCATTGAAAGTTTTAATTTTACGCTTGTCAAATTGTCCACTTGAATAATCTATTCCCGATGTGAACGAACGGCAACCAAGTGCATAGCTTGTCCAATTACACGTTATAATGGCATAATGAGCGAGTCAATGAATGAGTACGTGAGTGAATGTGTGTATTTGAGTATTCATTGTTTTCATAAAAGTATTCAAATTATTAATTTTGAGCGCCATTTAAGCAGGCAGGCGGACAGCAAGTTGGGCTTTTGGGCAGTAGTGAAGAAGACTGACTGATTGACTTTTGATTTTTCTTTTAACGCTCTGCCACTGCTGCTGCTACTTACTATTCTTTTTGTATTGTACGTCACGGCTTTCATTGCTTTATTTAATAGTGTGTGCAGTAGTTAACACAAAAGGGTTTTAAAAATTTCCAAAATTTGTTCACCTACATACATACACGGCTGGATTGAATATTTTGTACAGTTGGCGCTTTATATCTACTCGCTAAAAACAATAACAACGAATCGGCAAACCAATTTGTCTATCTATAAACATTTCAGTGGTTCACACGTAATGTGAATTGAATAACACATGTAAATTTATAATTACTACCCATACGAATAGAAAGGATTTTGAGTAGAAAGAAAATAGCAGCACACACCTGACTACCTATTGATCTTTTGTTGATTGAAAAGCGTCAGCAATCAAGATATGTCAAAATTCCAGCGATCGATTTTTGATGTTTGCTATTGCTATATGAATTAATGACCTCTTGATGACGAGCATTTTGGTGGCTGCTAGGCAGAGATTTTTTCTTTTCAATTAATTTCTAAACCGCCTTCTTTTTTGACAATGAAAAAGCTTACCTTTCATCGAATGTTCATTTTCTGTGCCTAATGGCGTTAATACTAGTCTTTGTTGTACACGTAGTTTCATGTTTTTAATGATTGTTGGAACTAATCTCTGATATGTAAACAAGAATTTTCTTTATAATAACATATGTACATTAGGGTGCCTCAACAACAAAAATGCGGGTTTTTCACCGAAACTATAAAATATACTCTATAAATATTTTTATTACAATACAAATATGGTCGAATACCGCCAAAAATATTTCGGAGAGGTGTTTAGATTTGCGTTAGCTGGACTGGTTTGAAAATTGATAAAGTTTTTAAATTTTTTTTTGCAGAACTTTTAAGCTTACTCTCCTCTATCATCTTAGATTTTTTTTAACTTTTTTTACCTGATCTTGCTATTTTTCCTGAATATTTTCCTGGAAGTCTTAAAATATAATACATTTTATGATTTCGTCCCGTAAGTACCATTTTTTTGTTTGGAGAGTGATGCACCCTAATGTTAATACATAAATATGTGCCTCATGTGAAAGTTTGTATGTAAGTATCTAATTGTATTAATCTCTACTCAGTTAGATCGATTGCTGTGGCATGAATTCATAAGAAAAATAGTAGTTTTATAAAAACGAGGTTATTAAAAAAACTGATTTAAACTAACGATATTTTTATAGATTTTTTATCGATATATTTATCTAGCTTTATTGACATTATGTCAAATACAAATATTAGTCGACATTATTGTCGATAACTATATTTTTACCTATATATGTATATCGTTATCGAAATAGCTTTTTATCGACTTTTTCCGGTATGCCTATTTATCGCAATCCTTAATGGTTCAGTTGTCAATAATACTGCGAACTCAAAATAACCGTGAAATAACAAATATTTTTTTAGGTCATTGCAAAATCATAATTTTTCTGAGTTTTATTTTTTCTATCAAGAAAAAAACGTTAGATTTTGTGTAATAGTTATTTTTAAGTTTTTCGATAATTTTTAACCGCCATAATGGAGACTGCATTTTTTTTTACAGATTTAAATCTTTTATTATCCAAAAAAGTTAAATCTGAAAATAACGGTTATAATAAGACTGAAAGAATAAAAAATAATGATCAACAATGTATCGAAAAAATTAAAATCCAAAAATAACGAATATTCTATATTAAAAAAATAACAATTATTATATAACGGTTAAATTTGATCGGAAAAATAGAAAGCCAGTTTTGATAGTTAAACTATGATTTTTATTAAAAAAAATCATAGCCGCTAAAGCCGCCGAATACTACTTCTCTAGTAATGTCAACTTATTTATGTATATCTATACTATTTATCGATAGGCGTGCATACCCATACGACTGACAATGTTGTGTTGCAGGCCCAGCAGCGCGCAAGCACTCTTTTTTTTTTAAGTGTGATGTGGGTATTCTAAATCTTCCTGGTCAACTTATAGGACCAACTGGAGTCTAGTTTTCGAATGTTAAATTTCGGCATTTCTGCTTTTGGCTCTCATAAATGGAGCCCGCGTACTCGGATTTGCTTAGTATAGAATCGAAACTCACTTGCAGTTTCACCGCCTTATTAATTTGTCTCTATGCAGTGGGACTCATATTAACCCTTAAAGGGTAACATTATTTTACATACGTTAAAGGTAACCTCCGTCGAATTGACGAAGTCCTTTTTATCTTCCATTTTTTGTATGAAAATAAAAATAATAATGATGAACCTTAACAAGAAAGAAAACACAGAGGATACTTTTTATTTAAGCTTTTTTGTATATTTTAGAGCAATTCGCTCTTCAGTCCAATGGCGAGAAAAATGGAAAAAGAGCAACGGTGTTCATCGAAACGACGAACATTACCCGTTCAGGGTTAAGGTAGAGAATTTTCAATTGATCACAAACGGGAAAATACTTGCCTAATCTGGTAAGCGAGAGGAGAATCCCATATTGAGTCGTTAAATAAAAATAATCACTACCCATTTCATTCGATCCGTTTTAAAAGCAGGTTTGGCTCAATCTCATTGTCTTGATAGCAGCTACATATGTATATTATCGATAAAAGATCTATTGGCACTAATTTGAGTAGAGCGTTCAGAGTCTCCTCTCGGCAGGATCTAAGTGCAGAACTCCACAAGTTTTTTACTCTCATTGCATCCGTTACACCAACTTCATTTCTCTCCAAATTCCGCTACGTCATTTTAATGATGTTATATTCGTAATAACTGGCTACCAGACCCGTTGAAAGAAGTTAAAACACTTTCTGCCAAGCTTAAAAGTGACCATCTTTTTGGAAAGGGTCCGACTGGCCATTTGGTTGTCTTAAAATATACCTTTAAATACGCCCTTCACTCGTTTTATTTTCGAGGTTTATACTGATGAAGGTCAAATTCACTTACTCCTCGATTTGTAAAAAAAACTCTGCTCTTAGTACTAAGGAGTTTAATGCCAGTGATGGGTACATAAATACCACCACCCGTTCTGTGATCCCTCTGTGGCTCGTTTGTTTACCAACTTACGTACCTGGGATAAAAGTGGAGAAACCATTTTGTTCAGACTTGCGGTGCCGATTTCGTAACGATTTTATCTCAAATTTGAAGTCACTGGGGTAGGTCGCGACCTATCAATTCCTCGAATAGACGATCTTTAGTTCCAAAACCCAATTGGCCACAGCACTTGCGGTTCCATATTGTGTGATTATATAACTTGCGGCTTCTAAAGTGGGGGCACATAGCAAACATTTAGAGTCTATTATTTTTATATAGATAAAAACCCTTTTGACAGTTCTGAAATCGATAAAACTATTTACCTACCATATTTAAGATTATTTTATTATCCTCTTTCAAATCAAAATAAAATGCCAATTGAGTATTTTCGGTTTTTAAACTATATTGCGGAGTTTAGTTGGTTCGATTTCAAATTACCGTTAATTGCACTAAGTTAATTATTGTTTAAATAAGGAAATCAACACTGAATATTAAACATATGTATAATAATCGTACATTATATATCGATAGTGCATTGATTACAGTTTGCTAATAATTAAATTTTTAAATTTAAACAAATAGTGTCTACATAAAATTAGTTACTAAATAATTACGCATAAAATCCAGAATTACAATCCATAAAATACATTCCGCATTACTTCTCTTTATTTGGGTAGAATTGCATTAGTCAGCCTTGTGCATCCTGCGCCGTTTGTGGCTTCGCGCTTGCGCTCACCTTAACTCGCCTAATTTCTACATTCCCTCTGCATCCTTTGTCGCAACGTCTCTATATTGCCGCTCCCCTTTCGTTTCCACATCCAGCACAACATTGATGTCCTCCCCCTCTGACTGCCGCGAGTGCGTCGAGTGCGTCGTCGCCGCCGATGGTGTTGTTGAACGCGATGTTGGCGAATCGCCTCCTCCCCCATTGCCACTGCTGGCAACCAGTAACTTCGATTGCTGCGTTGCGTTGACATATTGTCGGGTGAAGTTGAGCGCAAGCATTGCCTCTGACAGCGTTGGATTCACCACCATTGAGCGAAAAGCGCTATGCTCACCGCCCATTAATAATGGAACTGATGCTGTGTGCGATGGAAATGCCACCGGTGTGTTGTTGGTGCCGGTGTGGTGAGGAAGCAGAGGTAATGGAGCTTTTGCTTCCGTCGTTAGATAAGTATTCATGTTCAGCAACGCCGAGTTGTGGGCGTACAGCGGTAGTGGTGGACACTGTGTTGTTGCGCCGGGTGTCTGTGCCGTTGCTTGATCGCCTACTCGGCCTTGTTGGCTTGCTGTAGGGATGATAGCGTTCGCTGCTTTGTGTGTGTAATCCAGAGTTTGTGGTGAATGCTGGTGATTGGCGAGGCCCATCGGAAGCGCGCTCAGTGTTGGGTAATAAGCGCTCGGTATATTTGATTTGCCGTTGTTGTCGTTGTAGCAATATCTTGCCATCGCCGCCGTCGTCGCAGCATCGTATTTGTCCGCTGGTGAGAGTGATCGTTGCTGCATCGTCGCACTGGTGGCCTGCGGTGAACTGGAACTTCGCTGCTTCAGCTGAGTCACCCGTTGATGCCGACGCCATTTCGCTCGTCTGTTGGAAAACCAAACCTAATTTTGATCAATACGAAGAATACAATTTGTTAGTTGGTAAAATGGTCTAGGACATATTTAACACTCGGTGGGTAGAAGAGGATTATCACGCTCAAAGCGGGAAGTGGGTTAAAACGGGGATATGAAGGTGATTTGAGAAATGGGCGAGCGAGCATAGATAATTTATGTGTAAATGAAAGAAACGGGACATTTATTTTTAGTAACAAAAGGTTTAGACATAAATTTTTGGGCAAAATGGGACCAAATTTTTTGGTCATCAAAATTCTGGGCATAAACTTTTGGTCACTTAAAAACTCGAAGTTTAAAAGATGCACATAAATTTTTGGTTAAAATGAGGCAAATCTAAACTCTAGTCATAAACTTTTAGTAACCTAAAAAACTGGACATACAGTTTTGGGGGAAATGGGGAAACATTTTTGTTAATTTAGAAGCGGAAGATATATTTTTGGCAATTAAAAAACTGGACATGAAAAACTAGTTATTAAAAATATGACATTAATTTTAGGTCATTGCAAAACTGGCAATGCTTTTGGAAATATATCTACATACACACATTTTTGGCAAATTAAAAATGTCATACATTTAAAAACTGGACATAAATTTATGGTCACCTAAAAAATGGACATAACTTTTTTTATGTTAAACTGGACGTAATATTTTGTAATTTAAAAAACGGGCCATCATATTTTGTCATAAAATACTAAATATATAAAATTCTGGTAATTTGAGGGCTAGTATAATTTTTGGCCGTGTAAAAAATGGACATAAATATATGGTCACCTAAAAACTGGACAAAAGCCTTAAGTCATATAAAAACTGGACAAAGTGGCAAAAGTCATTTAAAACTTTTACATAAATTTTTAACAATTTAAAAATATTGTTCGCTACAGAATTGACATACATTTTTGGTAAATTGAAAACTTTACATACGGTTTTAGCAGTTTAAAAAATGAGCATTAGTTTTTGCCAATATAAAAATTTTAACATAAATTTATGGTCACCTAAAAACTGGACAGAACTGGACATTTGGTTATGTAAAAACTTTTACAGTTTTGGTAGTTAAAAATCGGGCAAATATTTGTGGTCATCTAAAACTGGACATATTTATTTTTTTGAACAATTTAAAAGCTGTCATAATTTTTGATAATTTAAAAACTGGACATAAATTTTTGGTCATTTAAAAACGGCACAAAACATTTATACCGACAAGTGGATTTAATCTTCCGTCTTTTAGAGGTGGATAGAAATAATGGAAGTAAAAATATTACTTAGAATGATCATTGAATCAATAAAATTGAACGAAAAACTGAACTACAAGAACAACTCTAACCAAAATCTTAGTATTTCTTCAGCCAAAATTGACAACAGATTACGCTTGAGCTAGCGTCCTTAGAACTAAGTATATGTAAGTATGTATGTATGTAAATAGCTGTATTAGTTCCTAGCTCAGCCCACCTGTACTCTCGCCTCACTCAGCGTAGTGCGCGCTGCTAATTTTTCCCTTGTGCTCACGCATGGATAATGTGATTTTTCGAACTCCTTTTCCAATTCATCCAATTGTTCGGAGCTGAAAGTAGTGCGATTTCTGCGAAATTTCGGCTGATCGCTATCATCTGAGTCGGTGTCCTCACCCTCAATGTCTGCAAAAAAGACAAGATTAGTACGTAAGTATTGAAAATCTACGCAGCTTTGAAGCTAATCAAAAGAGTTCTATATATTAACTACCACTCACCTATCATTCGACTCGCATCTGGCGAACCCAAAGTCTCATGACTTCCCGAACTCGGTGATATTGCTGGTAACGAAATACCTGAGCTCGTTGGTGTTAAACTTCCGTGCGGTGTTAGGCTATGCGGCATACTGCCAGCATTTGTGGGCGCACCTGGCGCTCCCCAGAGATGATGTGGTGGTGGTGGTGGCAACGCCGCTGGCCATGTGGGGAAACCGGGATGTGTAGGATGCATATAAACATAGCTGGTAGCGCGCGCAAATTCGGCTGCTGCACGTTCGGCTGCACGATTGCGCAATATTCGATTGATGGAGGATACCGAAGGCGCTGTTGCGTTTGTGCAAACACCTGGAAGTCATAAAGTTTTAGGTGTTAAATTCATGAAGAAGGAACATTTTTCTATGGCATAATATGTAGAAAGCGAAGTTGCATTCCAGGAAAGGAACGCGAACTCGTTTTGGGGTAACTGGGACGTGGAAAGAAAGGTTCTATGAACATGGACGTATATCAAGGGTCTTCAACGGCCTTTGGGTTTGAAGGAAATCAGACAAAAAAGGATATATCAATTTTTCACGATTTCTAGATGAAGCGTGGCTGGTACACGGGTCTATTCAGAAAATCTTTATACAGAGTTCTACAATGATTGCCTTTCAAGCGTAAGACTTTGTATAAAAAGAGGACTTTATTCGTAAAATATGTTTACTCTTAAATTTACCTGAAAATAATTTGGATATACTTTCTGAGAGTGGGACAGCACTATGGACTCTAGACTCCGATACTGGTGCTCCGATTCTTGTAAGGGCGTGCAAGTAATAGTTAATAGACTCAGCTTCTCGACACAGCCCACTCTCATTTATGGCAACGAAACGGCAGACGAGCCTAAGGAAATCCATTTACTGCATGCGGAAAATCCTCGGCCCGAGTATCACGTGCCTTAGTTTTCGCGCAGCGTTGATGATATAATTATAGTAAAGCTAATAGTAACTACATGAGAACTATCTGCGACCCCAAATATTAACTACGAAATGGTGAGACAGTCTCTCGGTAAGCTTCAACGTCTGGCATGTGGTTGCCTTACAATATGAATACCGTAATATACGACGGCGTTGAAGGAAATTCTCAAATAGGTTCCAGCTATGCAATTGAGTAGGAATTATTGCTAATTTTTTTTTGTACGTGAAGGAGGTCGAAAATTCTTGTTGCATCATTGCAAAGCTGTCGTCAAAGCACTGGCTTCCAAAGCTCCCAGATTTTCTTCCATTGGGATTCTAGGAGATCGATGGGAGCAGGTTCGCTAACAAATAGTATTGTCTCACCAGATACTGTGCGCTACGCAGAGCCTATGCGGTGAAGTCGGGAGATTATCTTTCACCCGTTACTTTTCTGTGGTGTCTCTATCCAAATCTGCGCCCTGCACGGTAAAATATTCAAAGCTGTAGACATTGAAAGCTTTATTTTACGACGTTCTGGATTTGTAGCCGATTCATTAGCCTGGGGTCAAGGCTTATTCCTACGTAATTTATTATTCTTTGCGTTTTTAAGGTAACGGCGGTTGTCTTCATGCTCCCTTCTAATGGGATAGGCTGCTTTGTTAAAAGGAGGACCTCGGTTTTCTCGCTTGTGCTCTTATCATAATCTGATGCAATTTCCGCCGTGCTTTTTCTGTGGCAATTGCGTAGCCCACTATATGCATATGCGTCATCATGAATCTCGAGGTATGGTATTATTCATAGTTTACATTTAAAAAGTTGGGCAAAGAATGGAGCCTTGTGCTGCACCCCACGTGATCATTATACATTGGAATCTATCGGTAGTACAGCAACTCTCGACTTTCTGGATGGCTTCTGACCCTGAGTCTAAGGTACGTGGGTATCTTGTACACTTCTTCTATGTAAATAGTGCATATAAATATCACGTTTTCCCATTTTGCACTGTTTAAGCGTTGCGAACATCTAAGGTTGCCAGCAGGATTAGCTTTTTGTCTTGGTATGTAGTTTTTACTGTTGTTATGACGTGTTTTATTGCTGCAATTATTGATCTCCCGGGTCTTAAATCGTACTGTCTTGAGAAGAGTCCGCTGCCGGTGACAATAGCCGGTTCTATTCTCGGCCCTTCTAAAATTTTCCCAGCTGTGTCCAGCATACCAAGTGGCCGATACGCTGATGGCGAATCAGGGTTTCCTTTCCCTTTGCTAAATAGGACGAACTGCTGGCCTTTCCAAGTTTCTGGTAATATTCCGCTTTTGAGCCAGGCGTTCTGTGGCGATTATTTTTAAGACTTCTGCTGGAATTTGGTCTGGGCGTGATGCTTTTTTGTACTTTAATTTGTAAGTGGAAGACTTTAGCTCTTCTGCCGTAAATTGTGATGTCTCCGGAGAAGCGATTGTGGACTCCATTTCTTCAGTTCTTGCCTCATGTGTGGGGAGTAGTGTGCTAACTATGTGGCCCAATTTTTTGAGCGCTTCGTATTGATGATTGTACTCTCGCCCGAGTTTTCTCACTACCACTTTATAGCCAAGACCCAAGGCATTTATGTTTATGTCGTCTTGTAGTTCTTCCCACTTTTTTTTTGTGTGTTGGCCTCGATCGCTCCCTTGAGTTCTTTTCTAGATTATTGGTACAATTGTGCCCCTTCCGTTGCCTTGTTTCTGCGCCTAGCTCTGGTTTAAGATCGTCTCAGGTGGTGGCACGTGCCTGTGAGTTGAGCTATGTTTTCCATCTACCAGTATGCGGGTCTTTTGTATGGGTTGGCTCCAGTCTTTTCTGGCACCAGGACCAAACACAATCAAAAAAGAAGAGCTCAAAAAGGAGTTGCTAACATTAACGTCCAGTTTCTCAATGTCTGGTTAACACTAACTGCAGGTAAAACATCGTTTTCGCCATGATCGACTCCATAACATATAACGATGTTTCAACTGTAGTTAGTGTTAACCAGAAATTGAGAAACTGGCCCTAAGAGAACTGCTCTATGGTCTAGCCGGACTACGGAAAGTAAAGACCTTAAGAGTGGGATAAAGACTTGGGATATAGTAATCTCCCAGTGGAGAAACCGAGAACCGCAGATTAAGGGGTCAACTGCATAAATTACACATTTGGTCCGCTGTCCTCTGTCGCTTTTGTGTCTTTGTCCCTTCTTGTCCACTGCGGTGTCACCTACCCTCAAAAGCTCTTCTGAGCCGTTTGGGGACTTAAGGTATAGAAGAAGCATTGTGAAGACCAGAAGGCAATGTAGTGCGCGCCTCATAATAATATCTAGCAGTTGAACTTTCTGTTGCTGAAATACTGGCAAAACTTAAATTTTATTACAGGAAGTAAGAAAAGTAGTAGCTGTTGTTGTTACGTTTAATTGCAATTGACATTTCGAGATGTGTATGCAACTACACGCTTCAACGCAGAGTCCAAATGCTTGTTTAATTACAAACAAACAGAAGGAGAACATCGAGCAAGGAGAAGGATAAGATGGAGACTTACATACGACTACTACCAGCAGCAGAAGTAATGTAGCGCTTCCGAGCAACTACATCGAGGCCACGACGATGAGACAACAATTTGATGTGAGCGATCGCTATCAAAACCAATTTGAATGCAGTGACTGACTAAATGTCAGGTACGACGAAGACTGTGCGCATATACGCATACGCATGCGCAGAATCAACTAAAAGAGGTAGGGGCTGCAAGCATGAATGAAGAAAACTTTGCAATTGCTTGCGATGATCTTTACAGTAGAGTCATTGATGTTGCTGCTGCTTAACTGCTTGTTGTTTTTGCTGTTGTCGCACGTTGACCGCGACTGTGACAGCTGTGGAAGGAATCAATAGCAGATACTACGCAACGGAAAAAAAAAGAAAACTGAAATCGAAAAGTAAGCAGCGAATATTGGCTCCCTCATTTACATATCAATCTTAGCGTGGCGGGAACGCGTGTCTCCGCTGAGGTCGCCGTATTTCAGAATATTACCCTACAAGTACGCTCTGAGCGCGCTGCCGCTATTGCAACCGCGCCGCCTGATTACGACGCTATGGCGTCCGGATGCTAATAAATTAGACTATCGATAAATCTGCAGAGTGCAACAATACATTACATTTTGTGCATTTTCTGTGTGTGCGTGTGTCCTAAGTACATACTTAATGTGAAAAGGGAAATGTGAAGGAAGCATTTATTGGGTTGTTTGCGGTGGTGGCGCACAGTCCATAAATACATCAGAAGCTATGGTCGACCACCACCAGCGGTTGGCGCGGCATGGCACAGGCGTAAGAAGGTGAATGGACAACTGCGCGCCTTGGCCGCCGCCTGTGAGTGCGTAATTCAGCAAAAGCTTATGCGTTGCAGCGCTCATGTGCGCCGGTGCGGCAGCGTCTGTGTGGCACTGCTTCGCAATCGCGATTCATTCGCAATTTGTTTGGCCAATCATTTTGGTCGCACAACTCTTCTTCTGGGGGGCTGACGGCGTCACTTAATGAGGCAAACAACCATCAACGTCATCGTCATCGACCGGGCAGTTCAACGCCAAGCTAAAGCAAGTCGGTCAATAGACTCTGGAGGGTACAGCGGCGGGCAAGCAAGTAGGCAGGCAGGCATTTATTCAGTCAGTCATTGACTGTGCAGTGAGCAGCCACCAAGAAGATTTGTGTCTTGTAAACGTGTATGTAAACATGTGTTTAAATATTTGTAAAGGTGTGTATGTTCCATATTTTTTTTTTTTGCTTGTGTACTCACCTTCCGATATCAGCCTTTCGCGTATTTCCCACGCAAATATTGTCGGATTATCGTGTTTGTATTGCTCGATTTTTGAAACGACAGCGGGTGTAGCTACTTTCGGCTTTGATCCGCCGATTAGGCCAGGTGGCCTCAATGTACCTGCAATTAATGAAATTGAATCGATATGAACATGAATAATCACACAATGCAGATCGATAGTATTAAGGGTAAGCAGCGTGAATTTGCGTATAAAGGCGTGGTAAACACATATGTATAAGAAATATTTAAATATTTTATAATGGGAAATAAATTATTATCGTAGGCACTATCGCGTTGCCATAAAAGCTGCTTAAGGGCACATCAAGTGCTGCAGAACTGAAATGTTACTAATTAAAGGCACAGTGATAGGCATCTGACATGCTGAGTTGAAATTAGTTGCATCTCTGGAGAGGTATTCACGTAAACTGTATATATATATATTTATTTTTGGATTTACGCAAATTTGTACACAATGATTTACGTAAGTTAACTGGTAAATCAGAACCACATGGTTTCTCAGACCAGTTTGAAAAAAGGTCCATACATCACAAAAGAGCAAGATGGATGGAACCAAGGACACCGATCCAATCACAATGCCTACAGTTTCTTTACGGACGGATCTAAAATGAATGAAGGAGTGGAAGCTGCTGTATTTTGTCCGGCGCTTGGAATTGAATAGCCATATAAACTGCCGGACTAGGTTTGGTTAGGTTGGATGGCTCTCCTATGAGGACACACTTATGTAGATTCGGGGTCCTTTGTGATACCGCATGAGATTTGCATTTATCCTCGTACCCCCCCAGTGCAGTGCATAGGCTTCCAACATCCACCGCTTTGAGGTCATTGATAACTTTGAAGATATAACTGCCAAGAGCGTTTGCTTTCCGTTTTGATAGAGCCGTGCTGTGGCAGATAAGACTTTGTATGGTTTATTCTTCATATTCATCCTTGACGCTTTTGCAGTAGTCGTTTCAGGGTGCGCACCGACTAACTGCATGTAATCCAATCGGTCAATATCCGGTGAGAACTCCAGTTACTATGCGAATGTCTTACCTCGTTAGATTAAGTAGCGACTTAGTAGGTTGAGTGTCTATGGCTGGTCAGAGTGTTTTGGAAATATGACAGGCCGGTTCCATTTGCAATCTTTCATTGGCAATTTCTATGTCACTGGCATGTTTTGAAAAGTGATGCCAAGAGTTTCCCATATATCTATATCAGGCACTGTCGTTCCAATACGAGCGAGTTCGTCAGCTTTGCAATTTCCCTGAATGTCTCAATATCCAGGTACCCAAACAATGTGTGTGCGGAATGTCTCAGCTATCTCAGCCATCTACATTTTTCCAAGGGATTTCATAGCCGCCTGGCTGTCAGTGAAAATGTGGATATCATGTCTAGAAATCATATCACACTGTACCACTGATGTGGCCTTTGACAAAGTCATCAGTCCCGCCTGATAAACACTATAGTATTCAGAGAGGCGAGGTCTGAACGATATACCTAATTGTTCAGAATAAACCCCACCGCCAACTATTTTTCGAATTGTGATCCATCCGTTTAAAATAGGATTGATCCTCTTTCCCTGTCTGTATCTAATGACCATTCCTCCCTTGAGGTAAGACGGGTCATGAACTTGGTCTTGGAAGTGCGTGTGGGTGGGATGTATCGGTTGTAGGAAACTCAGTAAGGTAATTCAAGATTTTACAGTGACCGATTTGTGGATGCATCCATTTCTGGCGGTTACAGCGCCAATGAAGAAGAAGGGATAAATCATTCAATCTAGATATATTTTGGAAAAAGGGTNACAGTGACCGATTTGTGGATGCATCCATTTCTGGCGGTTACAGCGCCAATAAAGAAGAAGGGATAAATCATTCAATCTAGATATATTTTGGAAAAAGGGTTGCCAACTATCAACAAATCACAATAAATATAAAATGATTTTGTTTTTAAAGATTCTAAAGAGAAACCATTTTGAAGATGCTTAACTCAGACAAAGTTTAAAATAGGGTTGCCCTTTTTCTAATTTTTATTTTAATTTAATTCGAAAAACAGAGGTTTTCCAACTATGTACAGGTTATTATCAAAAAAGTAAAAGATTTATTCTTGATATATTTTTGAGAAAGGTTGCCAACTTTATACAAATTATAACTAAACGAGTAAAATGTTTTTCAAAGATTCTAAACCAAAAGAGATTTAAAGTTCCACAACCCGACAAAGTTTAAAGTAGGATTACGTTTTTTTTTATTTTTGTTTTAATTTATTTAGAAAAGCGGAGGGTTTCCAACTATCTAAAGATTATAATGAAAGAAAGATAATATGTAATCTAGATATATTTTTTAAGTAGGGTTGCTAACTACCTGCCAATTAAAACTAAACAAATGCAATTTTTTTTTTTTTCGATGTTTTATACTTAAAGCAATTTCAAGTTGCTTAACCCAGACAAAGTTTAAAGTAGGGTTGCCAACTTTCTTTTATTTAATTAGAAAATCGGAGGGGTTTCAATTATCTAAAAAGCATATTTAAAGAAATAAAAGATTTAAATTAGATATATGTACAAATTATAATTAAAGAATTAAAATGTTTTTGTTTTAAACTAAAAGCATTCTAAAGCTGCTTAACTCAGACAAAGTGTAAAGTCATTTTAGCTCTACAGCGCAAGTCATTGCAAATAAAAAATGCCACAGATTTTTAATTTCCTTTCGCTTTTGACATTGGCATTGCCGCCAGTTATTGCCACACGGTGCTTCTGTAAAGGGTATGTTTTTTTTTTTTTGAATTTATTGACCTTCGCCAATTAATTTATTGCCTGCAGCATAGCGGTGACCTTTCTGCGCTTTTGAAGCACGATTTGTTGTTTTGTAATGCAAATCACTTTGGCACAGTAGAACAATAATGAAACGAATACTAATTTACCCACATTTAATTGTTATTTTTATTTTAATGTTTTTTTTTGTTTTTGTTATTTTTCGCCACTGTTGCTGTTGCTGCAGCAGACGCGTTTATGCAATGCCATCACTAGAAATCCCATTACCAACCAATATGCCACTCGCTTTTTTCACATATTTATTTTTGGATTTACGCAATTTTTTTTCAAAAATTATTGTTTGTCAACTGTTTTCAAATAATTTGCACAAACAACGAGCTCCTTACCAATTTAGTTAGTCACACATTTCATGTATTTCAATGATATATTTGAATAGTTATTAACAATTTGTTTGCTAAAGCTGGCTTTGCCGCCGACGCCATTGCCGCCAAAGCAACAATGGGACAAAGTTCCGCCGCTTGAGCGCTTTAACAAACAAGAGGGGGAAAAAACAGCAAAAGTAGGATGAAGCTACTACTAAAAAGAAACTGTAACAGCTCTAAATGAGCGATCACAAGCTCCAGCAACAGCAGCGGCAAGTCGTGGTAGGCGGCAACAAGCAGCGGGGCGTGCTGTAGTATCGACAAGTGTAGCCGCTGTGCGCTTTTTGTTTACCTGCTCATCCGCTGACTTTAGGTCTGTCCGCTAGCTCCTCTATCTAGTTAAATGATAACTCATCGGAAGCTGCTGACAGCCGATTATTTGTCTTTCAAATTATAGTATACTTACGTAAAAAACAACAACAACTCCAAAGCTAGTGAAGTTGTATCGAAAAAAAGCCAAAGTGTAAACATTGTCATTATAATAGTCGCAATAGTCGTAATTGCAATATGCAAATGCGTACAACAACAACAGCAAAGCACACCGACAAATGTGTTGAAAGTGCACAGACAGACAAATCGCCGCCGGAAGTTCTGTTTCGCACTAAATGCAAGTACAAAGTCGGTATGCATAAATAGCTACGGTCATTCGTTTGCTGGCTATAATATCTACGTGCATACATACATACATACATATCTGCTTATGAGTTTTAATCAGCAAAACATCTGGCTAGAGCAGAAAAAATAGCAAATAATTACGTGCATGACTACGGGCATTCTCATTCAGTCGCTCGATCGCCGCTCATTCAACGCTCACACATTCGTTACATTCATTCATTAATTCAAATTGCAAACAAGCATAGTACAAACTTGCGGCTACATAGTATTGCAACTGTTTTGTGGCGTGAGGTAGCAGCTGGTAATTAAAGTCAACAATTAGAAATCAGATTAAGCGATTAAAATTATGTGAAATATATGTAGGCTTATACATACGTGTATGCTGCTGCGTATTCACGCTGCGAAAAGGAATTGGAAACTTTCTGTAAGGGAATATTCACTGGCTGATTGTGTATAATTTGCAATCACATTTTTTTTTGTACATGCCTACATACACACACACATACATACATATATGTATATTGTGCAATGCTCTGAAGTCAATTAAAATTAGTATAGATATCTATGCATTTGAATGCGTTATTGTCTGCCGGTCGTTTTAGTATTTAACAAAATCAGATATCTACTACTGATACTATTCATTTGTAATTGACACGAACAATAGGCAGTGCTTGATTTTTCCACGGGTTTTTGTATGGTTGCACAAAGTCTGTAGTTAGTTTTCCTAAATACGGCTGTTAGTCGGACGTACAATACTCAAAAGAGATACATACTTAAGAACAGATGTGATTGTGATGATGCTTTCTCAAAACCATCCAAACATTCAGATTGGTGTTGATCATGGTCCAATTCGGAGAAAGTAGAACTTGTTCTCGTTACGAGAAGATACAAGACGCCGCTACTGACTCATATTTGTATACAGATGGTTCCAAGCTTAACAAAAGAGTGGGTAGCGCGATTTACTCTGACTAGCTCGCGCTAAACCTCAGTTTTTGCTTACAGAACCATTGCAGCGTCTTTCAAGCAGAGCTAAACGTCATAATGGAGGCGGCGCGGTGGCTCATAACCTCCGTCCCTCCAGGACGCTATCTATTCTGACAGCCCGGCTGCTATCAAATCTCTCAAATCTAACGGAACAACGTCCAAAGTGGCTGTAGAATGCAGGAAAACTCTCAACCTGCTGCGATAAAAATGGTCCTTTACTGTTGTATAGGTCCCTAGACATGGGAGAATTTCGGAAAACTGCCTAGCCGACAAGCTTGCAAGGAGGGAGATGGACATTTCTTAAGTCAATTCTGCTCAGGGTGCGGGCATACCTCTAACCCCCTGCAAACACAGACTAAAGGCTGAACTCATCGGGGAGGTTAATACCAGGTGGACTGTGGAAACCACCTGCCATACACCCAGCAGGCAAATTTGGTCAAAGATTGATGTAAGGCCATCCTTGGCTCTTACTCGACTGGACCGCTCCTCTCTCAGATTAGTAGTCGGGGTAATCACCAGATATTGCCTGATGGGCACACACGGTTGCAGGGGCGAGGAGGAGGTGGAGATCATCAAACACTATCTCTGACATTGTTCCGCCCTAGTCAATATGCGCAACAAGTACTTTCTAGCTTGTTTAGCCGAATTGAACTCGGCGAACGTCCTCGAATTTTTGTGCTATATAAAACGCTCTCGGTGGTACAATTACTAAGGGAGTCAAAGAAACAACTGTCTTGTGGCCAGTGTTATCATAACCGGCTTTTCCAGCCGACGTGCGGCCACTCTAACCTAACCTAACCTATGCTTTACGAATAAAGCGAAAGTCATTCTCGACAGAAAGCTGGAGGGAGAACATAGGCCAGCGTTATGATAAGGTATCTGTGGCCCTGTATTTGCGCAAGAGGATCATTGGTAAGAAATAGGGTTTGAGCCCGAGTATATGCCGCTGGTTTTATACTGCGGTGGTTAGATCAATTCTCGTACATATATGGAATTATAGTATGGTGGCCTGCCAAGGTCTCTAATATTAATCTACTTAGCAAAGTACAGAGGACTAGTATGATCTGCATCAAAGAAGCAATCCGGACAGCGCCAAATGATGATTTAAATGTTTTGTTTTTTTCTTCTACCGCTAGATCTAGTGAGTCAGCAAATGGCATATCTTGTTGCACTTTGGTTTGGTTGGGAATTGGGATTGCAGGGTCACTTCTGTATTCTGGAAAAATCCGGGTTATACATATCATTGTGTTGAAACTTTGGCTGCGGATAGAAACTTCCCGTGAAAATCCCAACCTGGGAGGAATTGGTAGAAAACTACTGCACTCCACCCGGTAGTATAGTAATTTTCAAAGATGGTTCGAAGATGAACGGAGCCATTCATTTCGGCTACCAGACTACTGTAGCGTCTTCCAGGCTGAGGTCTCAGCTATAATAGAGGCTATAAATGGACTTCGTAAAGAGATATTCATTTTGCGAAGTCTCCTGTGTGCACCGCCATCGCTGAGATTGGTTCCTCCTCTCCACCAGAGAATCTGCAAATTTCGGTTCTATAAAGGCCAAGCATAGTAGCCTCTTAGTGCTCCATATAATGAGCGTAGATTGAGCTTTTTTTTTTACTGAAGCAAAGAAACTTCATTGCTTGATGGTGTCCCTCTAAATTGTCTCAATGTCTAGCAATGGACGATTTTGCCCAGTTGTTAAGGTCCTTTTTGATTTCATTGCATTACAGACGAGTTTTTGATGAGAATATGTACTTATCCAGTGCTTTGAGAGCTGATTGACCATCCATAAATATGGAGGCCAAACGGTGACTGAGTTATGCACATTGTACAAGGGCCGAACGTGTATACTTTGTGAATCAGAGTTATGAAAAAAATAATAATTTTTTATCACTTCCAGCAAGGCGAAATTATACGAGGTGATGTTGGCAGAACAAAAACAAAAATTACGATAACAAATTATACCCACATTGACAATCAGTACAAAACAAGATTACAACAAACACATTATTTTGACAAAAGGTACCAATTCGCCGTGGAATCAGTGGCTCCGGTAACACCACCTTGTCTATACAACTATTGAACACGAAAGTAGCCTCTGTATGGTTGCTCGTAAGCTTAAGCTCGAGTACAGTCTACTCTTGGAGGAGGGGTGCTTTGATGTGTTTACTACATTTCAGTAGGACTCAACGTCAAAGCCTATTTCGCGAATTAAGCCTCTGAGCCAACTTCCCTTATATTACCTTTGTTTACATTCCAAGTCCTTTTTTAAGCTAACGCAATATTTTCCTCAAACTTCACTTACCTAGTAGCTTGGAGACCGCACCCTGTTGCGTCAGCATATGTTGAGCCAAATCATAGCCCCGCAAACCGAACCGAGAGAGTTCCAAAAGCGGTGCTGAGACATGAGAGCATTGAGCGTCGAATGAGGAGCAGGATGAGCGTTTGCGAAGATGCCACTTAAGCCCGAAGCGTTTGAGATGCCCGGCGAGCATGGCCGCGGGCGGAGCTGTAGGGAGGCCAACTGTAAAAAAAGAGCGAAAATAATGTAGAAAATTAGAAAGCTTTTGTGTGAAGTAAAAAAAATTAATAAAATTGCAGCTGTGATTAGAAAGACGAAGAAGAATAACAAAAATGTGTCACTGCGCATGCAATTTGCTAAAGTGTGTAGACCACCGCAAATGACGCGTTTTTGTTTTGTTTTTTGTAACTCGAAACAAAAGTTTAATTTGCTTTCGTTTGGAATTTAAACGAGGCATCACACAAAAATTCCGCACATTGCGCGCCAACACCAGCTCCAACAAATTTGTTCCGTTGCAGTGTCAACACAAGGCTTTTGAAGTTGTTGCAACACAGCAGCAAAACAAAAGAGGCAAGCAGCAAGTCGAAAAAGTGGTGGCGTTGTAGAGCGACGGCAAAGTGAAGACAGACAGCAGGCGATGCAAGCGGCTTAAAAACGGCAGGCGGCAGGCGGCAGGTAGGTAGCGCTCAGCCGTATACTTCGTAGAGGCTTTGACTAAAACAAGCAATACACGGCCGATAAAAACAACGTCAGCAAAAACAAAAATCGGACGCATCGCACAAAATAATCGAAACGTGATCATGGCTTGACGAGCCGCCAGCGTGTCATATATGGGCATAATAGAGTGCTGGCCATCAGCAGCTCGTCTCCATCATCACAGCACATCGTCGTCATCATAATCATCTCGGTCAACTGCTAATGTGCGCACGAGTCCCGGGTGGCAGCCGATAACACTGTTGCAGCCGCCACAGCTAGCACTTGGCTACTGTTTTTTTTTTTGTAGCTCCGCTCCAACTGTGAACGGCACATTTTCTGCAGATCATCAATGTTATCATCACCGCCGTCACAACAGTCCACAACCGTTCACAACCTGACCACCAGCCGCGGCGGCGTAGTCGTCATGTTTTCGGTGCTAATTTCATCACTTGCTTGGAATTTTAAGAATTCTTGACAAGTTCCAAATACCTACGGACTTCGTTCGATCAACTCATTGGCATTGTCCAACCAACTAAGCCGGCAATCATTCAGTGGAGGCTGGCAGTCAGCTAGGGCAACCCATATTGGCCGTGTAGCTCGTTCATCGTTCAACGTTCGTTGTGTTTGCTGTTCAGTTGCGAGTAATTTAGTAATTCCTGCGATGTAGAAGCTTTTATGTACAATTTGACATTTTATCTGATCGCAAGAACTGCTCACATTTTAACACTTTTTTGCCAATCCAATAGCAAAAAGTATGCCTTCTCGCTGGCGGCTGGCGGCTGCTGATAACTGTGTGCTTGCTGCCGCCATGCACTGTTGCATTGTTGGCTGGCTTGATTGCCGCATTTGTCGCATGAATGACCTGTGCAATGCAGTCGTTGGAAATTCTTCGACTTGACGCGTCTCAGTCGTCAAATCGTTTCGATTCGGTTATGGAAGATGAATGTGCTATGATGGAGATGGTAGCCTTATTCGCAAAAAATTAGTTTTGATTTTGGTTTGAATAAGCTTCGGAGAAAGGTTTTTATTTTTTCATAGTTTGGCTATGGAATTTGTTAATAAACTATGCCTAAGAGGACCTCATAATAATCTGTTTAGAGAAATTTGAGTGTTCTCAATAACATTGTCCCCCAGGAAAGCAATTTCACTACTTAAAAATCTGAGAATAAAGATGTAAAGAGGATCCGAGGGACTATTCTGACTAATAAGACACGGCTTAGGGCCCGCCAAATCGCTACCAGCGAAACAAGAATGCCTTCCCAATCAGGAAATAGGATTACGGATAAGCACCTGAAACATCCAGATTTTATATAGGGAACATGCCGTTATTCAACCGCTTCATATTCTCCAGAAATATGGGGGTGATATCAGATCAGATTTTACCAGCGCCCACGTTCGTGATTCTAAGGCTAAATTCCGAAAGTATAGCGAGGAGAAAAGGAGAAAAAAGAGAGAGACGGATATGATGTAAAGACTTGATACACTGAGGGGCACTGAAATAGATTTAAGGCAGACGCCGGTTTTTGTAATAATGCAAATGGAAAAGGCTGACTCGTTTGACGAAGAAGACCAAAAAGAACACGACCTTCCGCATGACCAAAGCAGGCCGGGCATGCAGCGGTATTGAAAGTTATTAATAGTGGATGGCGTAATGGAACCAAGACCGGCCTAGCTACGTCGTTCTGGGATTTTGTCTTCAGATTACCACACACTTTCCAACTAGAGAAGACTGGGAAGGCGGTTTACTGGCGGTTATTGATGATATTTCCATATACACCGATGGCTAAAGGATCGATGAAAGAGTCATCTCGGGTCTATACACCAAGGAACTGCAGATAGGGCAATCATTTTGCCTGCCTGATAACTGCATTGTCTCTCATGCGGTGATCTTTGCTATAGAGAAGGCGGCTTGTCTCATACGAAATAGCAGGTAACTGTCAAGGATCGTTACTAAATATGTTGACTGCCAGACAGCGTTGAAAACGTTAGGTTCCAAGGTAGTAAAGCCGAAATTTGTTCGAAAATGTCGTGCATCACTGGCTTCACTGAGTCATGTCCGCAGCTCTGTTTGCAAATTAGCAAAGCGGCTAACTCTATACTGCTACCGATGTCTTGTCTGCTAAGTGGGGTTGAAGACTACACCACAGCGACTTCGAGACTTCAAGACCCTTATTTCAAGGACTCAATAAGAGTTCTATTGACTCGACTCTCCAGACGTGGCGCCTCAAGCAATGGGGATCTCGGTTTTTCAATAGTTTGGGGGTGATAGTGGGAATGAAAGTATCGAAGCTCCACAGCATCATTCGAGATGGCACATGACTTAACAGCCACTATACTGAAAATATGGAATAACTTCTGTTAGAAGGATGTGTCTTCTCCGGACCCCATAGAAGGCATTCAGAATGGATAAGTCTGACTCCGAGTGAAAGTTTTAGTCATTCGTAGGCGCCTCCCTAACCTAGACTAAAAAAACTCTTAAACGAAGATTGTCCTGCAAGTATTTTTCCACTGAAAAATTCACTACACTGCAAATATGCATTTTGCCCTGGTTAAGAAGAACGCTCAATGAAACCGGCAATTTTATTTATGGCAACAGGTCACATGATTTATTTGCCAAATGAAAACTCGCCACTCTAATTTTAATCAGCTACTCACTGGTCAATTGGACAGCGCTGTAGTGGCTTATGCGCGGTGCGAAGACAAACATATATACAAGAATACATACGCATACACATGTAATCTTACCACGGCGCGTCGACTCTAATGTGTGGCAATGCAATGCATATTTCACACTTGGCACAATCAGCGCAGGCGCGCAGATTCAACAATGCATTTGTATGCCTGTATGTACATATGTATGTGTGTGAGTTAACGTTAAGTAGGCGTTCGCGCGCCATTATTACGCGCTGGCATTGCAATTTTATTTATTTGTTTTTATTATCTTTCCTTTTTTCGTGCTTGCCTAGCCAATTTGTTGCTGCAACGTGTTTGGTCAATTGTTGTTCACAAGTATTCCTTGATTTATGCCGCATGCGTACGTACGTAAGTGCGTTAGCAGCCGTCACAGCGAAGCGCTGCGCAACCCTGCTTAACAACCGGCAGACCGACCGACCGACCCACCGACCCACCAATCGAAGTGATTGCCTGGTTCCGCGTTGCTTAGCGGCCGCATCTTACATGGAGCGCCTCATCGACGAGCAAGCGAGTGCATATGGCATGAATGCCAAGTTCATGCGGTTGGCGGATGATTTATCCGCGTTTATGCGCAAGCGCGCACGCCTGCCTGTGAAAAATGAGTAGTTAGCCCGCGTCCGCGTTCGCGCGCACACTCACTCGACCGCTCAATGCGCGCTAGTGGAATGCTCATTTCAGTGAATCGGTAAATCGGCTTAAACGGCAACAACGCCGCGCATTCGTAATTGAAAGCGCTAAAAAAAAGCTGCCGCCGCAGCATCGCTGATCAGCTACGGTTGCTGTAATCGTTTCGCCAACTGACAAGCATACACGCATCCACCAGCTACTAACCAAACGCCAACAGAGCCACCAGTCATCGCATTCACATTCGCATTGCCATTGCAAAGTCTGTCGCACTGCTCACAAGTGATGATCGGCCCGGAATTCAATTGATAGTTTGATTTATTGCTACCGGTAATTTTNTAGTGGAATGCTCATTTCAGTGAATCGGTAAATCGGCTTAAACGGCAACAACGCCGCGCATTCGTAATTGAAAGCGCTAAAAAAAAGCTGCCGCCGCAGCATCGCTGATCAGCTACGGTTGCTGTAATCGTTTCGCCAACTGACAAGCATACACGCATCCACCAGCTACTAACCAAACGCCAACAGAGCCACCAGTCATCGCATTCACATTCGCATTGCCATTGCAAAGTCTGTCGCACTGCTCACAAGTGATGATCGGCCCGGAATTCAATTGATAGTTTGATTTATTGCTACCGGTAATTTTTTGGCTCGTCAGCCGGCGCACACACCGTTCCAGCAGCAGCGCGCAATCGAGTTAAGNACCAGTCATCGCATTCACATTCGCATTGCCATTGCAAAGTCTGTCGCACTGCTCACAAGTGATGATCGGCCCGGAATTCAATTGATAGTTTGATTTATTGCTACCGGTAATTTTTTGGCTCGTCAGCCGGCGCACACACCGTTCCAGCAGCAGCGCGCAATCGCGTTAAGCACAATCACAGAGTAACAAACACACATGCATCATAGTACATATACATACAGATATCCTCACAGTAGCGTAGCTGCAGTTAAAAAATGCAACAGTGGCAACAACAAGCGTGTGCAACGTCAGCAACGTCACGATCGTTTAGCGGTGATCTCGTTTATGTGTTCTGAGTTTTTGCGCTTCTGGTCTTTATGCCACATTGCTAGTAGTTACTCCCCATTTTCATTTACGGCACTGGTTTCTAACATGATCGGTCACCGTGGCAGCTAAAAGTAGTTACTTCGATCGTAGTGCGCCTATAAAGGCGTATATTGTTGTACTATTTAGCTGCCTGTTTTTGCTACTGTTCTGGCTGTCATCACTGTCACGAACTGGTCTCTGATGTTCCATGTCAAAATGTTCATATTTGTTTCTGTCATTTATATAGATACATATGTGTCCAGAGGATATGTAGGAGAGGAATAGGTCTCGAGATCGATAATTTTCTTCTCGCAGTTTAGCATATTGTAAGTTGAACGCGGCATTCACAGGGCGGAAGCTCGTCGAAGTGATAATCGTCTACCTAGTATAGTAAATGTCGTTGTTGACTAATATGTCTATAACTAGGCGAAGTGGTTGCTAAATATGGTTTCAATAACATCTTACTCGCGAAGTCATGTAAACAATAACATTAAATTTTAATATTTTTATTGAGCTTTGTATCACGATTATTTTATTATGAAGAACTACGTCTGATGAGTAGTTGTGGTGATCTCCGAAATACCTGCTATAACTTCTACCGCTTAGACTTTGTTGCTTTTTGCACTCTTCCTAATAAAATAATCGTGGAACAAAGCGCAATAACAATATTAAAACAAAATTATCTCATTTGACAAAATCAATGTTCCGAGGAGCGGAACTGAATCTGTGAGAGAAGGTAAAATACCTTGGAGTTATTCTGGATCCCAAACTTAACTAGAAACCAAACATTGAAGAGCGTGCACCGTAGGAAGGACACGGTGGCTCTCTATGGAGCCAAGAGAATGTTGGGCAACAGATGGGGCTTGAAACCAAGAATTGTAGACTGTATATACACTGTTCCCACACTCTCTTATGAGGCGCTGTTTTGGTTGACAGCCCTTACTAAGAATTACGTAGTTAAAAAGGTAAGCAGGATTCAAAGGTCAGCAGCCGCTGACGTAACAGGTGCAATGAGATCCTATCCGAAGGATGTTTTGGATGTCCTTCTTGACTTTTTTCCGTAGATATCTTCATCAGAAGCGCAAATGCTAACAGCGCCATCAGACTGCGTGTCCTGAGGTTCTGGAAGAAAAGATCGTTCGGGCAGGAAACTCCCAAGCCGCAGTGACTGGAATCAAGGAAAGGTCGAGTTTTTGCAAGGCTTAACTGTTTTACTGACAGGTCAAAGATGGAATGCGGGTTGGGTGCAGGAGTTTGCATTGACAAATATAACATAAAGTTATCCTTTCACCTACCAGATTATGCAAGCGGTTTGCAGGCCCAAACTTTTGCAATTAATGAGGCAGTAAGGTACATCAAAGAGAATATACCCACGAGAACGCAGGTTGGATAGCCAAACGGCCATTCAGGCACTCTCTTCTACCTCTAGTGGATGACTGTAGGAGAGAGCTGGCCTATATTTCTGTTTAATACGAAATTTGCTAAATATGGGTGCCGGGACATAGGGACATTTATGCAAGCGAGGCAGTGGACGAACTAGCAAGGGGCGGCTGAGCACTGATTGCGACCCACGCGGGGGATATGGGCGCCTCCCTAACCGAGATTAAGACAAAAATTACCGAAATTTATCATTCGAAGGCCAAGCAGAGGTGCCACCGCACAGGATCCAACAGGATTACCCGGCAGTTCTGGTTGTCCTACGACCTACTTGGAAATAAGCCACGATGTAGGGCTTGGAAATAAGCAAAGAAAGTGCCTACAAACTTACTGCAGTGTGCTCAGGACACTGGCCCGTTGAGGTGCATGCCAAAAGGACTCGATTTTGATGGCGTACTGAAATTTATTAAAGCCGCCAAAAGGCTGTAGGTTGCACGAGTTGTGGAATCAAAATGGCAGACTTGCTAATTGCTTATCACCCGGGTTGACAATCCACTTAAACAAACTAACCAACCAAGTCTGCTGACCAAAAACGTCTGCATTTAGGCCTCACTACATGCAGGAAAATAGATTACTAATAGATATATCCAGCATTTAATTGCAACACAGATTCATTTGAAGTTCGATAAAACCTTAGTTGAGTTTTTCCACAAATTTTTCTTCCGCACAATCGACCATGAGGCTGACCATGAGGCTGACCATTGTAGTGTTGATTCGATGNAGTTGACTTTTTCCACAAATTTTTCTTCCGCACAATCGACCATGAGGCTGACCATGAGGCTGACCATTGTAGTGTTGATTCGATACACCACCACCCAGGATTGCAGAGTCTACGTTTGGCTAAAGTATCCACCTGGAACCATATTCAAACACAGATCGCAGCACAGCTTTTAAAATTTCATATATGTGTACTTAAATATCAGCTGAGACCGAAGCACTTCATTTTGTTTCCCACAACTTAGAACATAAAAAAAATAGTTTTTTTTGGAGCATTAGCCGGCCCTGTTTTGGCAAGCGAAATCTACATACGCGGAATGCGAATATTATGAATAATACTGTGAACATTTTTTGCCAACAGCCGCATATGGACGTATACAATAAAAATCAGCGCTACGAGGCGCGCTGCTGCTACAAAATTTTCGGAAGAAACAAAAACATGGAATGTTGCCAAATTAAAAAGCGCATCGATATGGAAACTTAAAGATGACACAGTGTGTGTTTGTGCCATTCGCACATCAGTGGCAATTTGTTTTGCACAAGTACGTGCTGTCAAATAAAATTAATTCCACATCGGGGTTCAGTCGTCGCACCACCACTGCCCCCACCACCGCCATTGCCACCGACCACTTGCAACACCAACATCAACAGCAATGCCACTGCCACAACTCCACTCCACCAACCAATGCACCTCTCCCCCTTAAATACGTATGCACATACAGTCGCAAGTCAGCCCGCACTACTGCCGCGACCCACTTTGCTCCAATACTCTTGACGATACAATGCAGCTCAAGCTCAAGTCGCCGACTCAACAACAGCAACAGCAACTACTTATGTATATATGAACAACAACAACCATAGCAATAACTCGCTCATCAGCCAGCTAACCAACTCACCAACTTGCTAGTGAGTCGACTAGCCAGCCTATCAGTCTGTAGGTTGGTTGTTGGCTGCTTGCTTACTTTTGGCCGTCCAGCCCATGGTTGGTTTTATGTCACTGTGCACTGTGCAGTGGCGGCAATAAGCCAGAGGGGTAGTGTGAGGTGAGGTAGGCCGGTAAAATGTCACAGCATGATGGCAGATTCAGTTTACTGACTTTGAAAGGTGTTGGAAGTTGCACAATAAATAAATAAATTATAAAACTGTAGCATAATGTGGCGAATGCAACGTAAAGGGTGAGCGAGTATACTTTACTATAAGTATAGCATATTAGTGCTCCATAGCCTGAACAAAGTTGCTGTGTGTTCGAGTGCAAGTGTGCGTTTAATGCGAACAAGTACGCGCAAACATTGCTTGTAGTTTGGTACACACACGGGTTTAAAGTTACAAATTTGCCATATTCTAAGAAAGTGAAAAGACGATCGGACCACTGAGACCGCTTTTGTTGGTGTTTTGAATTCTAGAACTGCTGCCTTGCGCTGGTTGCTGTTGGCGGCGAGTCGATGTGTCAATGTGGTCAACTGAGCTGGCTTGTGCATTTTTTTTTTTTAAATTTTTTTAGATCGTTTTTTTGTCAGCTGCTAATTTTTGGCCAGTTAGCAGCGTCAATGTTACATAACAAAAATGAGGCATACGTTTTGGATTAGATAAAATTGGCACTTTGTCAAAAAATTTGGAAGAGAATGGAGAGGAGATCGAGTGACGGATGAGGCTATCTCTCTATACCCTTGCCGCGGTGAGGGGCTAAAGTATGGCAGAAAAATAATAAAAAAACATTTTTAACCAATAACAGCTCCCCGAAAGCCAAGAGTCACAAAGTTCTGGGTTGGAAGAAGGTGTGACGACCCGTGCTGATATTCAGCCTGACTGGGAATCCAGACTAATAACTAACGACCTCCGCTTCTATCTAGCCTTACCTGTGCACAAGGAAATCTGTGCAGGCGGACCTTCATTTTCCGACACTCGTGGGACCAAAAATGATTTAAATTTGTAACAAAAATACTAAACAAGGAGCACAGTCCTCCAAAAAAACCGATAGCCTCGGGCAGAGCGGAGTTCAGCGGAGACAGCGCGGACCCTAACACGAGCAACGCAGAAACACCACGTGGCGGTGGGGGAGTCAGCTCCGCCTAGGGCCACGGGTGAAGGCTTAAAGTACCCGCTATCGAAGCAGGCCTGTTACGATAGGAACCCAGCCACTAGTGTCCTGTCTAGGATTGGAGACTTTGCAGTAGAGAAACTAAATGAAAACCGGGTTAGGTCTGTGGAATTTGGCGAAAGTGCTATTATTCAGCTTGGGCAAACCGCCGGGTACTGCCCCAAATAGGCAACGATCTGCTGAACAACCGGGCGAAAGTGTCACCAAAAGACCTAAAACAGGTGGCCATGAATATTTCTCTGTCAGGGAAGTTATTAAGGGTAGCGGTGAGGTACTGGCCATCATCGACAGAGGGAAAGAGGTAGGGAACTATCCCTAAAGACATCATCGACAGAATGGGAAGAGGAAGGAAAAACTATCCGTAAAGAGAAATGGAGGTGGGTAGAGGAAGCCATAGCCGAAATCTATCTCCAAGCAATGGAGGAAAACCTAGAACTCCTCGCCTCAGCTATGATGCTGGCTGGTATCAGGGGAGAGCAAAATTCATCGCCTGCGATTATCATAGGTCAGCCTAGTTCTATCGGTTGGCGGTTGGCGAAGTAGGTGAGGTTTGTCCGAGGAAAAAACTTAAACCTAGAGCTCGGGTTTGGATCCTGGCCAAGCTAGCGGTGCCGGAAGAAATTTAGCAGATCCTCAGATCTATCAATAGCGACCTACCAACTCACAACTGAAAGGTTGGAAATTCGAAGAGCCGATAGAAGGAAAAAGGCATCTGTTGCTGATCTTTAATTCAGAATCGCTTGCCCCACTGGCGCAGAAAAAATGGATAGTCAGATTCGGGCTTATTGACGCAACAATTCGGATCTACCGTAGCGACGAGCCAGTTTTGAAATTTAGTGAGGAGAGCGACAAAGCCGGCTTTCGCAGTGCTGGTGAAGAAGGGTTGCCTAAAAGCCAAAATTAAACTGGCTCCGAGAGATTTGGCGATGTGGGCCGCTGTTATCTTCGCCGCTGACACCGAGGTGAGGAAGACGAGAAGGTAGACGTAGATGCCACGATGATGAAGGTTGAACGGGTAGTTTCACATGAACCTGATCCAGAACCCTTCTGCATTCTAAACCCGCGTCGGCAAATCGTGTGGTTCACCTCGGTGCCGGTGCATCTGACGTTGCCCTCATCCAAGAGCCAAGGATTTAATCTGACAGTCTGACTATCGCATCTACGGTTACCAAATCTCTGCTAGTTAAGGAATGTAAAATAGACTTATGCTCAGTATCTTGGTCATCAACTGACATGTCCCTGTTACAGAGCCATAGTGAAAGGAAGAACAGATTTGCTGTTAACTCCAACTGAATTACATCAACGAATTAGATAATGTAGCGTAACTTTCGATTCTATTTTGGCGAAAGCAAGTTTCTCTGGTGGAACATAGTACTAGATGCTAAATAAACGACAATGAAAGAAGGAAAAAAACATTCCAACGAATTAATAACCTCCTCCTTATTTTGAAGTCGGTTAATGACACCGAATGTGGCACAAAGTCGAAAAGGGGTGGTCTTCATAGCAAATTTGACAAGGTATGACCCTTTAAAGTGCATCACTTAAACGAAAGTTTGCCTGAAGGTCTTTACCGCACCAAAAAGCCACATTGCTGAGACAATTTATACGCCAGTGAGGCGATTTATACAATCCCCTTTGACATTGCACTTTAGTCCTTCTGGCCATTAAAAAGGCGACGTCGGAGAGCTCTAACACAAAATGTCTGTGGCTGCTTAGGGCTAATGTAAGCCCACATTACATCACCTAGGATATCTTGTTTGGGTGCTTGCCTCCTCCTCCTCCATTCCTCTGGCTCCTCTTTAAGCTTTTGGTTATGTTTTATAAATTTTCAGTCGCTGTTTCTGCCCACTAAATAGTACCCTTTCCTTTCTTTTCATAGCTCCCTCCGCCTTCTTCGTGTCTTCAATGCGCGGTCAGTTAATTTTATGCCACAAGGACCCTTAGCGAGCAACAAGTTGCGTCCTATCCTGTGTGCTGATCGCTCATCAGCATCTGGCTCCGAAAGTTTAACTTCCTTTCCACGCTTGTGAGTTGTTCCACAATCTTCTAAGTGTTTTGAACAACAGGGCTACTTACTGCTCTTCGGTAGCCGCATCTGTATTGTACAGCAGAGGTGCTTTGGAGTAGGAACATATCGATTTCTCTAGTATATGTATTCGGACCCTTTCAAAGCCGTAGTAAACCTAGCCTATTAAGATTTTCTGGCAGGATATGTGTCGAAAGCTCAACGGTGGCTCGTCTCGGCCTACCTAAAATTCCACAATTTGAACTTCGACAAGGCCGAGGATACTGTCAGGATGGTGCGGCTGGCTCCGGAAAGTAACCCACTAAAACTATTGGTTTAAGCACTTTGGTTGTTTCTGCTACCTTAATTGACGTGGTTTTCCAAAATTGTAAGAGGAAGGTCATCTTACAAAGTCACTATGCTATTTCAGCGTCGCTGCAGCCAATGGCCATCCATCCAGGATTCCATGTTCTATGGTACGCTTCCGGTGTTCTCTAACTAAATCTGCCTGTAGCTGCTCAAGAGCCCCTTTGGGTTACTCGTGACCTAGAAAAAGTTATCTTGGTCCTTATTTCCATTATTCTCCGCCCATTAACGGGTGTTCCTTCCCATCTTTTTGAAGAATGTGGGTGTCGAAGAAATTGCTCTAAACGGTTCCTTTTTCCAACGGCCACTGAATCGTACAGCAAGTTTCGGAAATTCATTGACTATGTCTGTAGTAGAGCTAACTTTTTTGCCCTCAAGCCCGCTGACACTTCTGGAGCTGTAGAACTTATAGTGGGTTTTCTCCATCGAAGACAGCTTTTTCTCTGCTTCCGTGAGCAAGTTGAACGATGGAGAACGTTTATAGCAACACTTTTTTAGAGCTTCTCACATCCATCATCGATTCCCGGGTCTGTCTAAATGATTTAAATGAATACTCTGACGCGGTTAAATATTTGAGGATTATTGTTCGATCAAAGGCTTACTCATTTAGGTAAAACTCCTTGTAAGCTAGCTCCGGCATTAAAGCACGTGGAGTCAAAGGCAAAAAAAAAAATAACTCGTTGGATTATGGCTTATGCTCTCTAGGTTTTGGAGCTAAGGATACTGCAAAAAATTGTCCTACAGCTTTTTAATAAACTCCAAGTACTCTTCTACAGCTGCGAATATCTGACGAAATTAAAAAAAAGCCGGTTTAATATTTAATCCAAAACAAAGAGAAAAGTGGTTTTGGACTACGCCGCTTTTCCAGCCAAATAACCATATGCTCTTATGTAAAATGTAATAAATAATAATTCGATGGATAGCAGACATAAAAACATATTTATGTATATGCATTTGTGTCATTATCCGGCTCGATAATTCAAGTTATACGTTCATTTAAATATTGTATACAAATTGCAAACCCATAAACACATCAGCAACTTTTAAAATTCAAATGCATTTAATTGGACTGAAGTGTGGCTATAAATTGGCTGATTTATTATATAAGAGTAATAAAATTTGTAAAAAAAGATGGAGTATTGGTTAAATATGCTGTGCATGTACAGTAGGGTGGATCACTCCCCATACAAAAAAAAAATGGGTACCAACTATTATATTTTAAGACTTCCGCTAAAATATTTCGGAGCAATACTACGATTTACGTGAGCCTATTTGAAAATAACCCAAAAAATCGATTTTTTTATAAGAAAAATTATTTTTAAAAATATTTTTTTTCAGAAATTTATCTCAGTGAGATGAGTTTAGCCTTGAAATGTCTGTTTAAAAATTTTATCAACGGAATCAGAATAATGAGATTTTTGGGAGGNCAAAAAATCGATTTTTTTATAAGAAAAATTATTTTTAAAAATATTTTTTTCAGAAATTTATCTCAGTGAGATGAGTTTAGCCTTGAAATGTCTGTTTAAAAATTTTATCAACGGAATCAGAATAATGAGATTTTTGTGAGGTGTTTTCATATCGGTCTAGCTCACGAAAATCTTAATATTTTGTCGAAATATTTCGGCAGAAGTCATAGAATATAATAGGTTTTATAATTCCTGTTGAAAAACTGCAACCTTTTTGGTGATGCATCCTAATGTACATACATACATATGGATTTATATACGGCATCCTATAGAGTCGGCCCAACCAACATGTTCATGTTGGATTCTTCCTTATTCTAATCTCCCAATGCTTCTGGAGCTATACACCTTCATTTCTGTCAACGGCTTGGTGGGCCTGGAATATTTTCTTTTCAAAGGGTTAGGTTAGGAGCGCGTGTGTGGAAACCTCCAGATTTATATTCGGAGAAATAGGAAATATTAGCGTTTATCTATAGGTGTCCACGGTCTTCACGAGCTTTACAACTCTCCTATGATTTTCTTAATCTCTCTTGTTGAGAGTTCGCCAGAAATTCAGAAAAATCACGATTTACGATGGGTCCTTCTGCATTGTCTTTAGCTTAACTCACTGCCAAGTTTCTCCGATGAAGATACTCGTCGGCGCAATCATTACTTATATATGTAGCTTGCAGAGCCATCTGGGACTTTCGAGTCGTGATGTGGAGTTTCCTTTATTACAATACTACAGAGACTACAGACGTCACCCGTTTCCATTCTTATCGGGAGATGGCATCGTGATGCTCTTTACTTCGTTACCAAGTGTAATGGAATTTTGCTGTGTAGCGATTTAGCTAAACGTCTTTGACGCATCTTCCGTCCGATGTCTATTTTTTAAGGAAATGATATTTACCTTGTCGTACCCGATTCTGACATGCACACGCCACTGCACGATGAATTGTTTACTCTTGCCGCACTCGTAAGTAACCTTCTGGACTACCCGAGATTTGTGATAAGCGGATATGATAAGGGTCATGCTTCAAGGAGCACTAGAGGTATTGAGTTCTTAGACAGATAGCTTCGGAATATTTGGGAATATTTTTGAGGTCACCCCTTGCGCTAAGTATTATAGAGTCATTCTCATACCAAAATAAAATAGTAAAATGAGCATAGAACACCAAGTCAAAAATCCTGATAGGACCCTTTTTCCGGCAAGAAAATGCTAGATAAGAGGTGGGGTCTACGCCCTGATCTTATGCTATGGATGTATTAGGCGGGGACTTGCCCAATTATTCCATACGGTTCGCTGGTTTGGTGGAAAGTCGTAGAGACGAACTATTTATATGTTCATGTCAACGGAAGCATTGAATGTCTTCTGTCATTTGCCATCGATTGATCTCTTTGTTAAGAAAAGTACTTTACATGACAACCTGCGGTTAAGGGAGCTAAGTCTGTGGGACGAACATACGTACGGGCACAAACGTAATCTGTATTCTCTCAACGACCCAAGCATTCGCAATAAAACTGACTACAAGGTTCCATCAAGGATAATGATCTCTACGAGGTATCTATTTCTACGGACGGCTCAAATATGGATTGGACGGAGGGCGTGTAATTTGTCAACTGCCTCCAAATTGAAAAGCCCATTTTGACTAGCGAACTCGTATAGTATCTTTTCGGGCAGAGGGCTTTGCAATCAAAGGAGTGTGCAAAGTAATTTTAACCTTGAAGCTGGCAGAGACCAGCATTGCTATTTTCCCGGAAAGCCAGGCAGCGTGTAAGCATCACTAGCTTTATGAAACATTGCAGAGAGAACTTTATGGCTTTAGCTGTTAGGCATGTCGTTGCACGGATCTGCGTGTCGGGGCATAGCATTCATGGAAACAACAGAAGATGTTATTGTGCCTTTGAGCTATATCAAGGGTTGCATCTCTCAGCACTGGAAAAAGGCGGCACACAGTTGGTGGAAAGAGCAGCAATCCTACAGATTCTTTAGGAGTCTATAGCCCATCTACTGCACAAACGCACAACACTGTTTGCAGGACTAGAATCAGGTGTCTAGGCAAACCCCTCTACTGCCAACCAAGCCGGGAGTTCGATTGTGCATCTTAGAAATTCGTGCGTATCGTTTAAGCGCAACGCATCACCTTTTTTGTACTACTCCCGGGAAGGACATTTGATTTAGCCAAAGATTTCGGTGGCGTCTGATGCCGATTTTTAGGAACCACCGCGGCTCGAAGTAGTGCCGCATTCGATAACCCCCTTCACCNCGGTGGCGTCTGATGCCGATTTTTAGGAACCACCGCGGCTCGAAGTAGTGAGTGCCGCATTCGATAACCCCCTTCACTTGGATACACAAGCTACGCCCTGACTAACAGCGGTAGACGATTTGGCCTCCGTCGGATTAGGGTTTCCCTCAAATAGAGGAGCTAGCTTTAAAAGTAGTTTGGGACGTGCCTCCACTACTCGAAATGGTTTTCTTATGTCCTTTTTTTATATAGCAGATTTGGATTTCCCTACTTAGAGCCGCTTTCAGAATCCTGTATATGTATTGGTCGTCCATAAAGCGGTCCAATGGAAATTTTGCAGCGACGATATTGGGAGTGTGACAAGAGTCATCTCTACGGCATCCTTATTAGTAGTCTGCTAAACTTTAAGCAGGTACAAAATGTCAGTGGTTTTGTCATGAAGGGATGGGAAGGGGGAAATGAAAGCGGAAAACCTAGGTATATAGACTCACTTATGGATGGTTTAGCCGCATTTAAGGTATATATATCTATACGAATGCACACTAATTATATAATGGATTGCAAATTTAAAAATAATGTCATTGCTTATTTTTGTACAACNGTATATAGACTCACTTATGGATGGTTTAGCCGCATTTAAGGTATATATATACGAATGCACACTAATTATATAATGGATGGCAAATTTAAAAATAATGTCATTGCTTATTTTTGTACAAACTCCTCTTTTAATATTTTTATACATCGACCATTTTTCACTCAATGAAAATGTTTCCACTTACCTGTTGGTGAAAGCGGCACAGCGGGCGCTGCATGTGGTAGCGGTGGCGGTGGTATCGCCGGCGGTTGACCGATACCATGAGCCGCCAAACCGGGTATAGTAGGAACATGTGACTGCATTGGAGGAAGCGGAAGCGTTGTAACACCGCCGCTGGTTGGTGGCAAAGAGCCGGCCGCCATTACTGGCATCACAGATATGTTTTGCGATTGTTGTTGATGCGAATGTTGTTTCTGCTGTGAAAGTTGTGGCTGCGATTCCATGCCCACTCGAGCACTATTCAACAAACTACTTTCTTGCACAGTGTTAGCTACATTTGAGGAGCACATTTGATGGAGGCAGGTGAACTGGCGACGGCGGAATACACACACAAATTTGCGCGCGCTCTCAAGCAATAGATAGCGACATATTTAAAGAGTTTCTTTTTTTTTGAATATTTTATCAAAACACGTAGAAAAAAGAAATTGTTTTGCTCCGTTAAAATATACCGACGGTCACGCGCCTTGAATATCCTGCACAAATTCGCCACCAAAAAAGAATATTTTCGAAATCGCTATAGCCTACCGCAACTTCCGGTTCCTGCGCGCATTTCGCACTTTAGCAGCAACAATGAAAAAATCAAATAACTGCCTTTTTGCGCGCCGTCGGTTACGCGCTCGTTTTTCGCTTATATTTTCTCGTTCACTCGTTTTCACTTTGCTTCGGCAGTTATCCGAGTTGTTACGTCGAGGTGTTAACTCGTGGCGCGTCCGTAACGAATACTAATCATGAAGGGGCAGGTTCCACCGCCGCTGCCGCCGCCACTGCCGCTCAGTGCCCACTCAACCAACTAGCCAAGCAAGCAAGCCATAAACCGACTCAAACTCAATATCCACATTGAGTGAGTTGACTCGGGTAGCGAGCAAGCGCGCGTGTTTAGCCGGTAGGGCGCTTGAGTGGGACCTAATTAGTGGCACAAGTCGAAGAAAGAAAGTCAGCGCGGCAGTGGCTGTGGTATGATATGTAATGATAGTGGTGGTGGTGGTGGCGGTTGTAGCGCCGCGTCACTTCGCGTCGGATAGTAGCCACTTGTAAGTGTTTAAAATGTAAATTAGGAAAATCACATGGTTGCGCATACACATTTGTATGTATGTAGGTATGCGTGTGTGTGTGTATGTTTGTTATGTTTTTTGTATTTGTTGTGTGTGGGGTTTAAACTAACGAACAAGGTGACTTGTTGTAATCCGTTGGGTGAATGTATGCGAACGCATATTTACATGGGTACTTGCGCCTGTTTGCGTACGCACACCCTACACAGCAATTGTGCGTGCTGTTCGATAGCTGAGACGGGAGAGAGCAAAATGAGAGGAACCGCTTGATTTTAACTTGATGCAAGAAGCTGTGGCTGATTGGTCGCAGGTGCGTACCATGACTTCATAGGACCTGGGTTCGATCACTGGTCCGAGAGTATCCATTACCACAACCTCTGTGGGACATAATGCAGGTAAATCTAGCAGAGGTCATGAATTGGGCCAAAGAGAAAGGATTAGGAGTCAGCCCAACTAAAACAGACCTGGTACTTTTTACGAGGAAGTTAGCAAACACAACGCCTAATTTAAGCGAATCTGCAAGGTGGTTTTGTATAAGCGATACAAAGCTGAACTGGATGAAAAACGTCAAGGAAAGAGCGCGGAAGGCTACAATAGCCAAAAAGCGCTAGGCAGCCTATAGCTATAGCTATTGGTCAAAAATCTTGTTTGACCTCGAGTCTGGTACAGGAGATTAACTATGGTAGCCAGACCTATAATTCTCTATAGCGTAGTCGTTTGGTTACCAGAAAAAATACGGTCGTTCTCATACTGCGAAGCTACAAAGATTACCAATAAATTTAATAAGCAAGCAATGCGCCGAAAATGCTGCCTAAAGACTGCGGGAACTAAAAAGTCAGAAAGTACAAAGAGGTGGTCATACTGCGATTCTTAATAACCAAAGATGGCCCAACCATACGGACTACTGCGTAGCAACGCTCAATTTCAGTAAAAGGTCTCATACAAAGATTTTTTCTTAATATAAAAATTGCAAACCGGGTTTTTCAACAATGCCGTTTTTCGAATAAATCGAAACCGGTTAATAAAAAAAGAGAATAATAGAACACCGTAGTACCAGGAGATTGCAATTAACCAGCAAACGAGAAGCAAGAAAGGGTACTTCCGCAGTCCTTTCACCGGCCTGGAAGAGGATGGAGAGACATGGATTCCTCTCTCCCTCAGCGACTTAAACGACATTCGTCAGTAATATTTAGAGACAAAACTAGCAAACCGAGAATAATTAAACAGGGGGTACCACAGGGTGGTACTGTTTAATTACTATATTTCAAAGTTACCCCAACGATCCATTGTCTCTTACGCTGACGACTGTTCGATAATGGCGTCTGGGAATGGCATTGATGACTTGTGCTCGAAAGTAAACAAGTAAACCGTTGTCTCGCCGAGCTTTCTCGCTTCTTCAGTGCACGGAACCTAACCCTCTCCTAACCTGGACGCAGAAGGTCAGACTGCAACTGGGTATTGCAGCAGGCTAAACTTATACCTGAGTAGAATATATGAGAATGTGCCTAACCAGTGCCCTTAAGTACATGTAACACAGCCAAATTCATGTAGCAGAAGCTGCATTGATGAAGAAGAACCTGAGACTAACATTGAACATACGTCAGCTGGAAATTTCTCATTAGAAAACAGTATACTGCAACACTTTGAGTACTTCATACATTATTACATACATATGTATGTTCATATTAAAATACAGGGCACCTTTGTCGTATGAGTGATGTTAGTTGCTACGAGTATGCAGTTTGAACAACAGCTCTTGCTCGTGAAAAAGACACGTGGCAGAGAGTGCACTCGCTGTTTGTGATACACTGCTGACACTGATTATTGCACCGTTTGCTTTGTTTGAGTATTCTGCAAATGCAAGCGATTAAATTAAGCTTCGCTTGTGGTAAAAAGGCGATGAAGCGTGGCCGAGCAGTTGAACGCTTTAGCTAAAATTTAAAAGCAAATTATTTACTAGGGCTGGAAGTTCTTCCGGATTTTTTGAATATCCGAATAATCCGGTTATTTGAATACCTGACTAAGAAATCCGAATATCTAGATATTAACCGGATAACCGGATAACAAAATTTAACGGATTTTAACGCGATATTCGGATAACAAATTATAGCGGATATCAACCGGATATACAGATAACAAAATAAAATGAATATTAACCGGATTTTATCCGTATACACGAATATTCGCATATCCAAATACTCGGATAGTACCGGCCTTATTATGTGCATAAGTAGGTATGTATGCTTTTAGATGTGTATTCAGTTGGCTAGTTGCTTTTAGATGTGTATTCAGTCTTTGCTGTCAAAATAAAAGAGAGACAAAAGTGTTGGTCAAAAGAAAAAGGAATTGTGGGATATCGTACCTGAAACTACCGAAACAAATCGACTTAAAACCAAACATAAAGTTGTACATAAAGTGGCGGGAAAACAAATAGGGACGCGATATATTAACAAGTTTTGACTATTTTTCTTTTGTTTATTAAATGTTTATTAATTTCCTAAGAAAGTTAGTGCATTAACTAGCAAAACCCATGTAGGTCCGGATTTCAAACTTTATTCATTAAATTTCAGTATAACAAAGTGACAGTTGGAAGTAGCTTGGGCTTATCGTTAAAAGAAAAATAGGCAAAACGTATGTTGCAATTTAGTGTCTATCTGTACTTACTGGAAGGGAATAAGGGGTAGCAAAATACAGCTTCTGGGAATGCCACTAAGGTTTCCCAATTAAAGGTAATTTGTGCACCATGGGAAACGTGAACAGCCCTTGTTTGAAATGCAGTAACGCACCCATGTGAAGCCTTGAGTCACGACAGAGCTTCAGTTGAGCAACTCTGACGAAATGATTCGGCTGCAAGATGGCGTTCATCTTCGGGCAAGCGCAGGCTACATATGTACATAAACGTATCGTCTTCAATAAAAGTCAATCCAGGAACTGGTTGTTCGGTTAGGGTTGGCGTCCGCAGCGTAAAAAAACATATAATGAGAAGGAAAGTCAACATGGAATGAGATATTCAATTTTTCCAAGTCACCGCGCCATGTATCAGGAATATACGGACGGTTAATGGGGAAAATGCCCCTGTCTGGTAAAACTATTATGGACCTTGTGACGTTTGCTAAAGACGTCGCGTAAAGAAGCCCAATTCCGGTTTCGGATTTATCGTTCGTTTTGTCGGTTGATTGACTTATCACAATCCGAATCATAGCAAAAATACATTCTGGGGCTTGCCTTTTCCAGCCAGGAGCGACCGCGATTAGAAATAACTCTTTTGCATGCTGTTCGAATCCCAGGGATCGAGCCATGGATAGAGCACGGTTTCTTCCGAGTAGTAACGCGTTCCTCTAACCACGCTACTACAGCGCAGGATTTAAGGATACGGCGAGAAAAAAGAGAGAAATAAATTCAGAGGCCACTACAAAACGAGACATATTTTTCAGAACAACATGCGTAGGAGAGCGTAAGGGTAAAGATCTAAACAAGATAATTGATAGCGAAAACGCACGAATATGCTTTCAAAAAGTTAGACGATTGTCTAAAGGTTCTACATCGGTCTGGGGTGAACAGCTGAGCTAATAAAAACGCGACTTGGGGGCTGACGTCCAGGGTGTACTCAAAATGTGTTAAAAAGTTGAGGTAGTGGAAATATTAAAGAGTACGAGGTACACCCAATACAATTTTAAGATAGTAGAATTGATGTAGTCATGAAAGATCGACTAAAAACTGTAAATTCGGAAGAGTGGATGCTCTACCGGCTGAAATAATCAAATACAGCGGCCAGGAGCAGGTAAGTGGCATAGGTGGAATTTAAAAGAGACTATCCTTTTACCTGCCAAATATTGTGAAATAAGTCTTCCAACCAAGCTGATCGCCATGAGAAGGAATTGCTCATACGCNAGAGAAATAAATTCAGAGGCCACTACAAAACGAGACATATTTTTCAGAACAACATGCGTAGGAGAGCGTAAGGGTAAAGATCTAAACAAGATAATTGATAGCGAAAACGCACGCATGCTTTCAAAAAGTTAGACGATTGTCTGAAGGTTCTACGTCGGTCTGGGGTGAACAGCTGAGCTAATAAAAACGCGACTTGGTGGCTGACGTTCAGGGTGCACTCAAAATGTGTTAAAAAGTTGAGGTAGTGGAAATATTAAAGAGTACGAGGTACACCCAATACAATTTTAAGATAGTAGAATTGATGTAGTCATGAAAGATCGACTAAAAACTGTAAATTCGGAAGAGTGGATGCTCTACCGGCTGAAATAATCAAATACAGCGGCCAGGAGCAGGTAAGTGGCATAGGTGGAATTTAAAAGAGACTATCCTTTTACCTGCCAAATATTGTGAAATAAGTCTTCCAACCAAGCTGATCGCCATGAGAAGGAATTGCTCATACGCCGCGATCGCCTGGTGGAAGAAAACCGAAATGAGGACCACGTAAGTCAAGCTCAGCAAGCTTCGACGACTAGTCTGCATAGGAAAAAGCAGTGCGGCGGTTCTTGAGACGCTTCTAAACCAGTCTGCTCCGTATAATGTAATGAGGAAGAATCTGAAGTATTTACCACCAGATCTATCTCAGGGGAAAATACGGCGAGCATGAAGCTAATACACCGAAGAATAAACTGCGCATTAATTTTGGGAATATGCGCCATCCGAAGTTTAACTTCGTACAAAACTTTAAGGCTTTTGTTGGGAGTAGAAAAAAGTGACTAGAATCCCGGAATGGTAGAAATATCTGGTATTCTTATGGTACCAAGGAGGACTGTGGCTTCGAAGGAGAGGACTTACTATGTCGTTCAGGCTGAGGTTCATGCCATTGAGCTATGCATGTAGAAAGTGGGACGACCAAAACCCCCATCAACATACACTCTAGCTACAGTACGGTCTTCTCGCCCTGAGGCCAGTTCAAAGCTGCTGAGGGATTGCTTTTAGCTTTTAATAGTAATAGGATACAGGAACAGTGGCTTAGACTAGGAATTCCTAGACCCCGCAACACTACATCGGTCTATCTTTTATGTAACTCTGACAGACGGAATTATAATCAAATAGGAATAGCAAAATTATTGGAAAAATACGGAAGGCGATAGATAAGGAAGAGCAAAAATAATTTAATACGGAAACTTTAGCGACTATTTTCCATTTAACCTTTTTGAAGCTGTTATGAAGTGTAAATGACACGAAAAATCGGAGTAAAAACGAAATTTTCGGGGCAGATTAACATTTTTTCTTTACTAACACATTATTTGCATTCACATATGTATGTATATGTATATCAGTAAATACCCTGCAAAAAATTGTGCGACTAATCTCTAAAGAGAGTATTCTGAAATTATTCTCAATCGGGTACAATTGGGCATTAATTCGTCGCAACTATTCTCATACGGGTACTAATGGGAATCAATTAGTCTCGACCTTACGGGTATAATTGGAGATCGATTAGTCCTCGACTCATCTCTAACGGGTACTATTAACGATTTAATTCATACCCTTCACTTAAATTTATTTGAACAAATTGAGTAAGCGGTCGCATTTGATTAAGTTTCTTTCATACGACCCATTGTATATACATTGTAACTGTAAAGCATTGGCACGGAGTGCTTGTAAATCAGCTTTATCTCTAAATAGTATTTAAGACAAACTTTCTATCAGAAAAATTTAGAATGAGGTTGTTCACACTTGCCTGGTTATTGGGTTATCGGGTTATCGGGCTATCTGGTTATATATTTTATTCAGCTTCCACCAAAAAATAATACACTACAGAATAATAATTTTTAACCAGATGAAAAACATAAGTGTTAAACAAAAAAATAAGAAAATTATCAGACGGCGTATAAACTTCTAAACTTTTGTTAATAAGAGTTCTTGCAAACATTAAGCTTCCAATTCTTTCGACATTAAGCCTGTTCCTATATTTATTTTTAATTTGGTTGTTTACACTTGCCTGGTTATCAGGTTATCTGGTTAAAAATAATTATTCTCCAGTGTATTTTATTGATGTAAACTGAATAAAAAATATAACTACATAACCAAATAACCAGGCAAGCGTGAACAACCACAATAAGATTCATCTCCGAAAATTTTCTTTCGGCAGCAGCACTGCTGAGCGGTAAAAAAGCTAACGTCTGCTAAACTGCTAAACATACACCTTTCCAAAGCATTTTTCTGGTCCTTAATTAATCCCCTGCTTTGGGAAACAAAAAGTGACTACGCAAGGAATGTTATACAGTAAAAGAGACAACTTCTGTTACACCTTGCTACACAAAATCTTGGTGGTTGCCACAGAAGTTATTGAGCAAAAATTTAAGAAGTTAGCATATTTTTTTCTAATATATTCTTAATCTGTCTTATCCTGAGTTTCGTCCGAAAAAAAGTTTCACCCGAAAAGTTTTATTCCGCCCATAGTAACAAAAAGTGAAAAGTGAACCGGTTCGGGGAAAATGAAACTCATGATAAGACTGAATATGAATGGAAACAAGAAAAAAAAGCGGAGAACAGAGTAGATTTTGAATTTAAAAAAGAAATCGGAGTAAATCTATTCCGATTGGAGTACAGTCCGGACGCTGGTGATGATCAGCGATGCTAACTTGCGGGAAATTCCCCGATTTGTGGGGAATTTGACTCCGTGCGGGGAATCGAGGAATGGCTGCCTTTTGCGGGGAATTTCGACTATTGAATTTTAAATCATTAAACAACTTTGCTAGAGTGCAGAATACTTTTTGTAAAATTTAATTTTTTAGTCACAATTGCAACTCTGCCAATTTCGCATTAGCAATACTTATAGAAACATTGATGTCAGCAACCAAAGCGAATTTAATTCGCCTAGTCAGTACGTTTGAGAAGTCACCAACTAGTTAGTTTAATTCAGTAGGTCATTTAATTGATCGAACCACCTAGTTCGAGATTTTAAATGAACTTTTTTCTCCAGTTGTTTTTTTTTAACTTTAATGACTATAAGCATTTATATATACATATTGAATAGTGCAATTATTTATACATTTATTGATATATGCAATTATGATATTTTCATTAGGTAACTTTAAAAAATAATAATAGTATATACATACACTCATATCTCTAATAACTAATCTGTACTTAATCAAATGAGCCGAGTAGAGAAAGTGCAAAAGGCCCAAAAAAAAAAAATATCAAATTCAACGGTAAATATTTTAATGGAAATACAACTCTTCTCCTTGCAGCAACTAGATTTATGTGTATGTTTGCAACCCTGTTTTGTGCAAAGCGTGTCCCGCTTTTATTTTCTTTTTAAAATCAACAGATTTATTCTTTAACTAGTAAAGAAAAACAAAAATAACATGGCGATCCTTTTTTTCGTCAATGACCCCTTTTTTGCGACTTTCCTAAAATTCTCAACGGCAACACTGGCTGAGCAGTTCTTCTGTTTTGTTTTTCTTAGTGAAGCATTCTCTGCTTTCTGGGAGCATCAACTTTACTGCACTCAGCGAAGGTTTATTAACCAAGCGTGAATCAAAGAAGACATGTAACCACCTAGAAGTTTGTGACTGACTTCTTCCTCTAATTAATAATCCAACATAGTCTTGATAGCTTTATTTATGAGTTTGGTGTTTCTGCCAAACTAATATGGCAGAGACAAACCCAACATCTCTCCGACCAGTGCAATACTAATACATATAAGGAAAAGCGTAGGCGAGTGCTTTGCCTAATGTGGCAGCTCTTGGAGTGTCACCAACAGACGATGGAACGATGAGCTGAGNTAACCACCTAGAAGTTTGTGACTGACTTCTTCCTCTAATTAATAATCCAATATAGTCTTGATAGCTTTATTTATGAGTTTGGTGTTTCTGCCAAACTAATATGGCAGAGACAAACCCAACATCTCTCCGACCAGTGCAATACTAGTACATATAAGGAAAAGCGTAGGCGAGTGCTTTACCTAATGTGGCAGCTCTTGGAGTGTCACCAACAGACGATGGAACGATGAGCTGATCTTTACAACCACATAGACATAGTGCACCGAATCAAAATACAATGACTGTGCTGGGTAGACCATATCGTATGAATGGACAGGAGTTTTTCTGTCCCGAAAGTATTCAACGGCGGCCGTATTAGAGGAAGGTATCTACAGTACTGGAAAGTTCAAGAGTAGAAAGACTTGGGCTTCAGTTGATATTATTATTTAGCAACAGCTGACTCAAAACTGGAAAAGGAACATTGAAGAGCGGAGAGGAAAGGCGCTTAATGCGCTTTACTCCCGCAAAACTGTGATTTGGAAAGACTGACCTGGCTTTAAACGGCGGTAGTTAGACCTTATTTCACCTATGGCGCGCTGGTATGGTGGGAGGCGGTTGATACAAAATTCCATCTACTCAACCTGCCAAGGAGCAACTACAAGCATGCCTATACACAAGGGCAACAATTTACTCAACGCCCCAGGCGGAGCTATGGACACTCCCCTGGATATTCCAGCGCTCTACGACTCAGGGCATCTAACAGGCTGCGAACAACTCATTCGATATGCGTTACGGAATGCCGAAGATCCCTACAAGTTTTTCAATAACACATACTCGATTTTTACTTGGTCCTGAGACATAGTGGCATTCCGAGAAATTAGGAAGCGGACGATTGTGCTAGAAAAGGATCTGAGATAGAATTATGTGAAGCGATGCAGATCATAAAACTTCGCCTGCGATTCCTGTCTTCAGAAGTTGAGAAAGTGACCAGGGTAGCCGCCAACAGAAGGTGGAAAATCCGCACACCTGCGCGGTACCGCGCTTGCTCTGGCCATGTTGCAATGAACGGTNAAAGGATCTGAGATAGAATTATGTGAAGCGATGCAGATCATAAAACTTCGCCTGCGATTCCTGTCTTCAGAAGTTGAGAAAGTGACCAGGATAGCCGCCAACAGAAGGTGGAAAGCCGCACACCTGAGCGGTACCGCGCTTGCTCTGGCCATGTTGCAATGAACGGTGAACACGGAGCTAGCCAGAGCTCTCAAAGCTAAACATTAGGCTTCCCATAGGAATAGCAGCGGGACACTGGGATATTGGCCGCATGCCCGCCAAGTTCGGAGCCCCGTATAACCATTCTTGCAGGGATGAATATGAGATAGGATCCATCCAATACTTCCTTTGCGAGTGCCCTGCACTGTAGGGGAAACGCCTCAAATTTCTGGGAGACCACTACCTCGAGAGCCTAGCTGGCATGGGGAAAACTGCATTGGAAGGTTTAATGGCATGCAGGGATAGGCGTGGGGAAACTCTATGGGCATCATAATGGGTCACTGTGGCGTCCGTGTGAACTCTTTTCAGAAATATCTGCATAACCTAACTTAACGAGAAGACGCGGCTGGCGTGACATGAACTTAGCCAAAATCGTTTGAGCGGCTCTAGCGCCAATGAAGAAGAAGACCTGGGAAACATCTGTCCCCTAGAATGTGCGCCTGCAAGTGGCTGTCTTATTTGCAATTATCCCTTTGAAATAAAAATCGGTGAAAATGTGAGTGAGTTAATCAGATTCCCNAATATGAGATAGGATCCATCCAATACTTCCTTTGCGAGTGCCCTGCACTGCAGGGGAAATGCCTCAAATTTCTGGGAGACCACTACCTCGAGAGCCTAGCTGGCATGGGGAAAACTGCATTGGAAGGTCTACTAAGATTCGCCCGAGAGTCAGGATGGTTTAATGACATGCAGGAATAGGCGTGGGGAAACTATGGGCATCATAATGGGTCACTGTGGCGTCCGTGTGAACTCTTTTCAGAAATATCCGCATAACCTAACCTAACGAGAAGAAATGGCTGGCGTGCCATGAACTCAGCCAAAATCGCTTGAGCGGCTCTAGTCCCAATAAAGAAGAAGAACTGGGAAACATCTGTCCCCTAGAACGTGCGGCTGCAAGTGGCTGTCTTATTTGCAACTATCCCTTTGAAATAAAAATCGGTAAAAATGTGAGTGAGTTAATCAGATTTCTCTTCTATAAGAAAATTGCAAAGAATTTCATTCAAATTCCCACACAGGGAAAAATGTAATTGATGTAGATATCGATTGCATCCGTGCTGTACATCCATACATACATACATATAACTGCAGCAAAACAACAATCAGCCATTTACTAGTGCAGCGCTTTGCGGCCAACTAATTGCTTAGGTTGCTCACAAACGCAGCTTAATTATCATTTTCCGTTGCAAAACAAAATGACGACATGCGCTATGAAAGAAAATAGATAATGATAAAAAAGCATAAAACACTCAATTAAAAACTCAAAATAAAATGCACAAAAACAAAGTAACTCGATGGTGAAAAAATCCTCGAATCACTCATAAATACAATCCAAAAATGTACGTATATCAATTTTGAAGCATAAAAATGCACGTTCCCTCGCACAATGTTCAAAAATTACAACAAAAAAAACACTCCAGCTTGAGCGCGCCACTCACTCAACCATTCGATTTTTGAAAGTTGTTTGTTACCTGTCTTGATGCGATGCTCACAAGCCGGTTTGGTGAGTAATTGTAGAAGGCGTGTCCAACGCGCCGGCAACTATTTGCGCTCATTTCGCTTACCGTCTAAGGCCGCGCGACTACTAGCGGCATCTCGCTCATTCCAGCCGCGGCGCGCATTTACCAATCCGTTAGCTTGTTGTGAGCGCCCGCTGACTCTGACAAAGCGCACTTCCCTTGACTCTTGCAGTGAGTTGTTTTGTAGAATGCGCGCCCTTCCAGTCCCTTCCAAGATGCGATGCGCGATACATGAAAGTGTTTTTTTTTGTTTTGTTTGGTTTTAGCGTGCAAGCGCGTTATAAACGCGAGCGGCAAACCGCGAACGCGAGTGCCTAATCGTCATTTGCCAATTGCCATAGCGGCTCGACCAATGATTAGGCTTATTACTGATTAATTAAATTTCTACTAAACGAAAATTTATTTTTCGATATATGTACATATGTATGTATGCACTTTATGTATGTGAGTGTAATATGTGTGCGTTTGCCCTGAAGGATGATTGACAATGACAGTGTGAGCGGCCTATTTTAGCTGCTATTGGCGATAGTTGAAATTAAGTGCAGGCAGGCAAAGGAAGCGCGCTAGCAAGCAAACATTGTATTTGGCTTGCGTGTTTACGAGCGCGGCACAGCAAAGTTGTCTTTCACAATTTATTTATGAAATTATATATTTGGAATAATTTTTTTCCTTGCGCAAGTAATTTTCACTTCCTTTGTTTTACATTGAGGCTATTACCTTGCCGCCGCCAGACGCAGTTCATCGGCAGTCATAACTCTTTAAGCGCCCGCTCTTTCGCCTTCAGCCGCGCAGCGCGCAACGCATTTTCTGCCTTTTGCCTCCTTCTTTTTGTTTTCTCAGCGCTCTTCTATTTTAATTATTTAAATTGAAGTTTTCGTGTAATTTTTTCATGTTAGAATTAATTATGGCCTTACGCTGCAGCGCACTGTCGTTCTCCCCCCTTTCTGGCCAAGCTGTCGCAACCATTATATACAACAATAATTAAAAGAAAAAAATATGTAGATATGTAAAATAATAGAGGGCAGTATGCAGCAAAATTAACCGTTGGCTATGTAGCTGCCGCGCTATCCTTCAACGATAGCCATCTTCCGCAGTTTGCCAGCCAAGTTGAAACTTATTCGTATTATTATACATTTGCTAGTACATAATGTTATTGTGTTGTTGTTTTTGTTGTACGAAAGTATTTTCACAGGAAAATGTTGTTTCAACATGTGCTTCGCCTTGCTGCGAATTTAGGGCGAAGGGGTTGAATGAGCGGAAAATAAATAAATTAAAAACCTACATATCCGCTGTGAAGGCGCTCGAAACTGGAGCAAAGCGCGCAGAAGGTAGGCTGCTTGTGTGAAGAAGAACGATTGTTCGGTGAGCTTCCACCTCCCTTACTTCCTATGGGTAATAGCAGTTGGATAGATAGTTCATAGATAGTATACCTAAGTAGAAGCAAATAGGTGTGTAAAATTTTTTCTGTATGTAAATTTATTTATATAAGCAGTGTTCGTTTGTGATATTCGATAGAGTAGTAATAAATTTCGGGATTTTCATATGAAATGATGAGGAATTTGGCATGTTAATATAGTTTAGAGGTCTTTCGAAAATTTCGGCACATTTCGAGATTTTTTCGGGCCATTTCGGAATTTTCGCTTAACCTTCAGAATTTGTTCAGAATTTTCAGGAACTTTCTCGGCATCTTTCGCTATTCTTTTGAAAGACTTCCGGTTTTTTCGCAACTTCATGGTGTTTTTTTTTTGAAATTCTTCGAGTTATTTCGAGAGAATTTGGAATAATAATATTTTCGGCACTTTTTCGGGCCCATTTAGAGATGTTTCAGATATTTTCGAAGATTTTTCGGAACCCTTCGTTATTTTTCGCAATTTTTTGAAAACCGGTAAATATTCTTGGGGACTTTGGTGGTTTTTACCAAAATTTATAAATATTTCCAAAGGAAACATTTTTTGCAATTGTTCTTCGATCTTTCAAGATGTTCAAGGTGTTACGAATTATTTTGGTTACCTTTTTTATGATGGCTTTTTTATGACCTTTTGAATTCGGTCGGGATTTTCCTAAGACAATTCGGTATTATTTTTCGGGACCTGCCTGTTTTACCAGTTTTTGTTTTCACATATAATAAGAATTTGGAATAATAGTTTTCGCAATTTTTTCTTGGTCTTTTAAGAATTGAAAGATCTTTCGACATTTTTTAAGGACCCTCCTGGATTTAGTACTCCCTTTTGAGATATTTAAAAAAAAAATCGAAACCTTTTTGTATTACATCGAAATTTCGAGTTATTTTTTTAATGCATTAAGAATTTGGAATAATAATATTTTAAGAAATTTTTTCTTTCTTTCTTTCAAGATTTTCAGGATCTTTCCAGATTTTTTCAGTACCATTCGATTTTTTCGGGACTTTTTGTGATTTTTTTGTAGACTTCGTAATTTTTTCAGGACCTTTAGAGAGGTTTTTCGGAGCTTACTAACATTTTTTGGGGACCGTTCAGTATTTTGTCGGAATTTTTTTTAAGATATCTAACACGTGACCGTTTCTGAACTTTCATACAAATTGTATGAAGATTGTTTGAAAACCGGTGAAGTAGTTTTCTTGTTAGATAATATAGTAAAAAAGACAAAAATATTTGCATTAATTGGAGAAAATTCCTACGAATTCATTTATGCAAAAAAATCTACCAAATTTGTCTTTTTAGTTGTGCCGCTTCTGAAGAACGTGTGCAATATGTATGAAAGATCGGAAGTTTTAATATTTTTCGGCAGATTTCGATATTTTTCGTAGCTTTTCGAAATATTTTTCGGGACTTTTTCAGTTTTTTTTTTTTAATATTTCAATATATTTTGCGGCACTTTTCGAAAACATTTGAAACTTTTTGCAGACCCTTCAAAGCACTTCAATATTTTATTGGGACCGTTTGAGAATTTTCGGAATTTCCCGAGCTTTTTCACAATTCCCGACTAGTTTTTAACCGACTTCAAAAAAAGGAGAAGGTTATCGATTCGTCGGAATATTTTTGGACCACGTCAACCGATTTCTATAAATCGTTTTTTGAAGGAAAGGTGGTACCTCAAGCGTGGTCCCACACTAATTTGGTTTAGATCCGAACGTTGGGTCTTGAAGAAATTAATGATAATCTTAAATTTTTATATGGGAATTGAAGTCGGTTTTGTTTTTTGTGTAAAAATTACTTTTATTGATTTACTTATCCTTCAGTCATATATATCTTCCAAGGCATAACCAAGGAAGCCTAACACCGATCTGCTGAATGCTAATGCAACAGTTCGGAAGTTGTTGAAGGGTGCCGTCAATGGTGTCCACATTGCATGCAGTTGCTGCTATCAGCCTTCCATTTAATTCTTTTTATACACCCCTTGTCAAGCTCTTGCTCTTAGAGCTCTCACTTGGTATATGTAGATATGTATGTATTAACCCATACATAACATAAATATGGGCCTGCACATATTAAAAATGTTNCCGATCTGCTGAATGCTAATGCAACAGTTCGGAAGTTGTTGAAGGGTGCCGTCAATGGTGTCCATATTGCATGCAGTTGCTGCTATCAGCCTTCCATTTAATTCTTTTTATACACCCCTTGCCAAGCTCTTGCTCTTAGAGCTCTCACTTGGTATATGTAGATATGTATGTATTAACCCATACATAACATGAATATGGGCCTGCACATATTAAAAATGTTANTGCTCTTAGAGCTCTCACTTGGTATATGTAGATATGTATGTATTAACCCATACATAACATAAATATGGGCCTGCACATATTAAAAATGTTAAAAAAAAACATCAACTCGAACAAACAATGCCATGAGCACCCACGACTCATTGAATGCGCCTCAATGCCTGAGTGCCTCCGAGCGCTTTTCAATACAACACAAAACAAATTTCAATTCCACGGCTGCTACATACCACTTTTATGTAGACTCACAACTAATGTCCACTTTAAGTGGTTGTTCTGCAATTGTTGTGGCTTTTCTATTTAATAATGGCGTTAGTTGCAGTGTTGGGCGCCTGGTAAATAGTGGTGGTGGTGGTGGTGGTTCTATCGCTGCTCACCCATATCTGCCCAGAACTACCCATTATAAGTGTGTACGTGTTGTGTGTTTGGCTTAGAATTGGCCGTTGTTTGTCTGTAGTCGGTTTTTGCTGGCATTAACAATGGCTACTTTGGTCAGTGACTCGTAACGAATTTGTTTTTTGGTATAGCAAAAAAGTTGTAATAATACATATGTACACATGTATGTTTGTACATTAGACCGCACCAGCTTACAAGCAAACAGCTGGGTCTAAATATATAAAATACATTTGTAAGGCAATTATAAGATCTATTTTATTATTTTTGTTTTTTTGCCGAACCTAGGGGCCGCCTTTTTAATTTTTCATCATATCTTTGGCATTTATAGTCGGATCTTAAAGTATTATATATCGAAGGAAGTTTTTTAATTATTCCAGAAGAACTATTTAAAAAAAAAATAAAAAATATTTCCGAATTTAGGAGTCTCCGGCAAAAAAAAATTAAAAATTCGAAATTGTCTCGCAAAATAAGGGGGTGCGATCTAATGTACCTAAATAAAAAACGAAAAAATACGTTATCAAATTCCAACAAATGCAGACAGTTGCTTATTAAAAGTTTATTCGTTTGCTTTGTTCTATGCCCTCTTCCTTGCGTGTGTGGCGTTTAGTTTTTTTTTTTTACTTAAANTTGCCTGGACCTCCGCTAGCCAGCCTGCCTCTTTAAATCTGGTTGCAGAGTTCGCTGCAATTTCGAGTAAGCGTAGTCCTATCTGCTTCCGCTGGACACGACTTATTTGCTCAAGCTGCTCAAGTTTGCTAAGTTGTTTATTCAGATTTGGCTTCCATACTAACGTTCTTAAAAAAAAGCTAATATTGGTCTTATAGTAGCCCTGGATGCAGCAATTTAGCGGCGAGGTTTAAGAGAATTAAGTTCGGAGACAGTATTTGCCAGTAGAAAGCTGCTCCTCCTCCAATTTCCAATCTCTTATTGATCAGTTGCTAGGACAACTTGTTTACGGTCCCACTGTAACCGCGACAAGCAGCATTTTCCGCTTCTCTGGGTAGGCTGTCCATCTCGTTGCGCTTGTCGGGTCTTACACTCCGTTTCGTTGCCTTCTTTTTCGCACGATATTGAGAAAGAGGTTCCTTGCAATGTTCTGGGAAACTGTCAGAGGTTAAGTTAGTTTTAAGTGCAGCTCTTTTTGAAATAAGCGTCCAGGTTTTTTCGGGCATACAGGAACGAAACCCGCCATGGTGCGAAAATTTGCCAGAACTTGAGGTGTTTTTAGCCGATCAGTCAAATAGAAGGCATTACCAATATCAGCCCCATATCTGTTTCTAACGTCCAGAGGAAACTCCCAAACTGAGTAGAGATAGACAATTGATCGATATGATTTTCGGCTCTTCCACCAGGGGATATCCAACTGATTTAATGACGGAATTGTTATGCTTTCCCATAACTTAACTCAGCTGGCTGTTGACCTGCCGTACTTTGGTGTTTCAGTCCCCCATCAATATCAGCAATGGCAGCACTCTTTTAGGTAGCGCTAAGCATACTGTAAATACATCCTTGTCGCTGTCAGCATATTGCTCGGTCGGTTTGTGACGTTGTGCACTGATTAACCGCTCAGAAACTGGTTTCTGCTCTTTTGTGCAGTGAACTTTAAAAGGGACCAAAAACCCGAAACTCGGATGGCGACAGGGACTTTCACGAAGAAGAGGAATACCGTGCCTCAAATTGGGTAGTTATAAACTCCATTGCCGAGCCATATAGCCTCACTCACACTTAGGATATCAATTTTGTATCGCAAGAACATTTTCTTCAGTTGACAAAATCTGGCGTTTAGACATTTCCGTGAACCGCGAGAAGCGTCGAAACATTTAAGAAATCAATCGTCGTCTGAGTCCAATAACCAAAATTTATCAACAAAAGATTTGACGTTATCCGAGGTTTAGTAGTTGTTTCGGTGACAATAAATTTAGTCGGAGTTTCAGAACGTCAACTTTAGCCCCAGCAATCTTTGGGGGGCCAAGTTTGTTATCCCAGGTATCGTGCACTCTCTCATTAGCTACAACGTTCGGCTACTACGCGACATTTCCCCACTCTCTCACGTTAACCCTTGAGAGCATTGCACAGTTTGTGCTCGCACTATGTCCGTAAGTACTTCGAGCAGGCGGGGAGTAGGGTTTCACACCTATTAATAGATATAAGTAAGTTACCCATTTAAATTTGCTGAAATTTCTAAATTTGTTAGTTGATTTTTTGAGCTGCGATATTAAACAACTTGTTTGCGTTAATTGCAATTGAAATTTACTTGATTCTGGTATTCGGAATATTGATTTATAACAAACTTGAGTTTCATGCTAAATAACAAAGTAATTTTTAAGCACTCACGCTTCTTGAAATACAAAATAATGTGCAAACAACAAAATTTGGGAAACAGCACTTATGTATACCTGTATGTGTATTTTTATACCGTATCGTATTTTACTTTTTGGATATAGTCTCATCAATTAGTTAGTTGGTGCGTTTTTGATAACTGGCAGCCATTAAGCGACACAACTCATTAACAATTCAACAACAAGAATTCAAAGTGATTATCGCTCATTAAAAGCGTTAGATGCTTATTATTAATCTTTATCTTCTTGCTGGAATATTTATGAGAGCTTTTAATTCAATCACTTAATTAGCAAATCAATTGGTTATAAAGAAAAAATTTCTTTTTTATTGAAAGTGCAATTTTAGTGGTGTTTAATGTAAAATATGCGAAATTTAATGCCTTTTAGGGATAATCAAATATTTTTTTTTTTGTAAGAACATACATTTTTTACATACGATTAAGTTCTAATTGCATCCGCCACACTTCAAAATGAAAATGCATATCTTGGACTTATTTTTAAAATGCTAAGCACGGTTGCCTCTGTTGCTTGTTTTCCTTTAATTTTTCTAATTTGGATTTTTGTTAGTTTTTTCTCTGGTGTGGTTGTGTTTTTTTTTTTAATTAGACATTAGCAAATTTTTTATTTACAAAAAGTATTACTGTACTGAATTTCATAAATTAATACTATAAAGGAATTTCTCAAATTACAATTTTTAATGTAACATGTTTTATGTGCGCATATAAAAAGTAAATATGTGATTGAACGCACAAATATTTAAACAATTTTTTATTTCCGAAGTGTCAGCTTTAACTTCTACCAAAATGTAAATTAATGTTGTTTTTCCACTAAATTTTCATTAAAAACCTGGCCTCAAGCTCAATAAAATTGCTGAATTTTTGTTTTTTTGTAATAAGTTTTGCTTTTTGTAATAGATAAGTGGATAACAAATTTGGTAGTTTTTTTCCTATTTGGTTTTATTTTTTTCAATTGGTTGTTTTTTCTTCAGATTTTGGTTGGTTATTTTTATAACAAATGGCAACCGAGAAGCTAAGTACTATAAATATAAATATAAACTGAACACCTTGAAAACCTTTCTGGTGAAACTCTAATTCTTTCCCTTTAGAATTTATGAGAGTTTTCTGAAAAAACCTGAAGCAAGTAGTTTCGAAAAGCCAGCTTCACAACATTAAGAAAGTTCTGTAGAAATTGAAATGAGTAAGAGATGGATGCTAGCTGGTGCAGAAAGTACCATTTGATTTTCGTTTGCTGAAATACGAAAAGTAAAAACAAAGATTATCAGGCAGGTTGTGCAATTCACTTCCGAGTGAATTTCAACCCCTGCCAATTTGAATTCTACGCGAATCCGACTCAAATTCACTCGGAAGTGAATTGCAGAACCTGCCTGTATGTATAATTTTTTTTATGGCTTATTTACGAGTATTTGAAACAATCAAGTTTGGAAAATAATACATATCCGATATGTAGTCGAAGCGAGTTTCGGCCTCTTTTTTATAGGATATTATTTCACCAAGCCTTTCGCCATTAAAATGCCGATTTTTTTTAATTCTCGAGGCAAATCGTGCGATTGCGCTGGACAATCAAAACTCATTAATCCTGCTGGTATTTCTGGTCCTTTGCTTATGATCTATAACTTCGATGTTGTTGTTGTAGCAGCTAATTTTTCAAATGCTGTCATCAAGCTCAACAAACGGTAGGCCGACACCTTCGGCCCCGCTCCGACTAAAGAGATAGAGAGGTGTTAGTTGAGTGGGCTAAAGGGCTCATATGAAGAGTTAGTTAGTGTAACGTACATTGGGTACGTAGGGTCGAGTCCAGCGTTGCCGCTTTGGTAATTTTTTACAAAAATTGGCAATTTTTTTTCTTTATTTATCAAATTTGGTAATTTGGTAACTTATTTTTCAATTTGGTAACTTTTTCGATTCGTTCGTGTTTTTCGATTTTGGTAACAAAAAAAGTTCTGATTCCACATTAGGAAGTGGGCAATAAGAGTTTCCTTTATACAAATACCGTTAGTCCTGAAAGTTCTTCGGCGTTGCTCGGTTACTAAAATTGTGTGATATCTAACTGCTTGAAAGCGGCTATTGCTAAATCTACACGTGTCCTTTTCCAGAAAGTTGTAGATGCTCCTACCTTTCTTTGTCAGCTCGTGAGCTTTGCAATTGCCATCAATATTCCGGCGTAACCCGGCAACCATATAAGTAGAATTCTATATATGTGTACGTTCAAAAAGCTCTACGGCATTCAGTAGGGGACTTCACTTTGTCCTAATAATCCTCTGTTGTAATGAAACGTATCCTTGACACTGTGAATGATCAGATGTCTTCAGTTGCTTTGTTGTCTGAGCTTTGTAAGGATGGAGATGAATATATATCCCAATGCAAAATATACTATTATGTGCCTTTTCGCCGAGGATATTGCAATGATAAAGGTGCCAATAGCGTTCTGATTTTAGATGCCGCGGAATTCTTCATTAATTTTCCCAAAATTTGATAACGAAATCTGGTGAATAGATGACCTGACAAAGTACATACGAGTATAACTTGATGGTTTAAGAAAGTCGTTTTCCTTATACTATCTTCAAGTGCGGTGGAGCGGCAGCGGCAGTTAGACCGGCAAGGCTCTCCAGTTATTATTTCGCGGGGTAGAAGATCAATCTCTTAAAAAAACTGGGGAAGATGCGAATATCAATGGATGAGACGCCAAAGCATATTCTTATGAATTTCTGGCTTTGGCAAGACAAATATTATCATTTATTGGAGAACCCATAGACTGTTCTCCGCGCGGATTTAAGAATAGTCATTCTACTTATGGATACAAAAGATTTTTCGGATTGTTGGTGTATTGTAAGGACATAAAGTAACCAGCCTTATACAGAAATAAATCTCAGCGTTGACCTCCTGTTGTGGAGGCAAGACCACTCATGTTGCACTACCCTAACCAAAGTTTCAGGTATTCCGCCGGAATTATAAAATTAATTATATTCTAAGACTTCCTCGAAAATATTTCGGAAAAATATTAAGAATTACGTGAGCTAGACCAATTTGAAATTACCTCCAAAAACCTCATTCTTCTCCCATCAGAGGTAATTTAAAAAATATATATGGTATAGTCTTTCTGAAAGTCCTTTCAGAGTTCCACTTTTATGAGAAGAATTCGCCTTTGGGTATACCGCACGAGGTGGTAACCCATTAAGAGGTGGCAAATGAACTTTATTATGGGCCACAGTGCCTACCCACCTTTTTTCGGATAAATATTTTTTTATATAAATTCATATGTAATGAAAACATACTGGTTTCCCCTCGAACTGAGTTATTCACAGAGCTTTCTTCGTAATTGGTGTTGCGTGGTGATGGATAGAGATCAACAAGGTGCTTCCGTTTGAATTAGCCGCAAAAGCGTTGCCAGATGTCATCGCTAGGGGGCCTCTTGTATCAAATGGCAGCTACTATTTTATCACAAGGAACCGCTAAACTCTTACGGATTATCGGTTTGAGATATCGCATGAAACAACTGATTCTTAAAGCGGTACTGCCTCAGAACATTCCAAGATTTTCCTCGGACTTGGCCTTAAAGTTAATTGTTAAAGGGTCCATAGCTATATTCTTGCATAATAATTACTTTATCAACACCAAATCAGCTCCATTCTCCCAGTTGTGGGCCAAAAACAACGACAAAGAAAAAAACATGTCTGCGCAAATCTGTTGCAGTCAAAGCGTCAGCCACTGTAAACGGTAATCCACACACACTCGGTACTCCTTATGTGGTCGGTAATCGGCTGAGGGCGCGACACCATTGCGAGAGCGAGCAAAGCAGAGCGAGCAATTAAAAGTTGTTGGGTTGGACGGGCCGGCCGCCATTGCCGCACGCTTGCCAAGCAACGAACGAGTAGTTGACAAATACAACAAAACAATCAAAAACAACAGAAACAACCGAGAAGCTCGCATGCAAGTGAGGCACTAATGAGGACAACAATAACAAAAAAAAAACAACAACAACCAGCAATTGCTACTGTTGCAACAATGCAATGAAGCGTATATTGTACATACAACAATAACAACAAAGCGGGTGGCGAACGTGAGCACAAAAGCAAAAGAAGGCAGTGACAAGCAAGCAAACAAAAAAAAACAGAAGCGAAGTAAAGCCCATTGCGCCCGCCGCCATTGCTGGGATTTTTTCCATGTCCGTTGTTGTTATCATTTTTGTTGTTCCCCATGAAGTTGCTTGCCGGTAATTATTAAGTAGCATATTATGTGCACGTACATACATATGTAGTAGGTACGTACGTGTTGCAAGCGCTGCCGCCTGATGCCTCGCATGCTTCGCCTGATGCACACACCACTTTGTCGCACTTCGCTAAGCCAAAGCAGCCAACCAACCCAACGCCAGGCCCACCGTACTGCATCAGCATGCGACTTGGGGGTATTATGGGCACCACACTCACTATGCTAGCGCGCCTGTGTTAGTATGCTTGCGTACTTAGCATTTGTGGCAAGCGAGCGCCATGTTTGGAGTCCAACTGCCGCGCGGACCCATTGCTCGCCGTAAGTTAAGTCGCTTCGGTCGTGCAGTGACGCAGCCGCAGCAGTGTTTGTTGTTTCCGTGTATATGCACCAGTAGCTTGCAAGTTGCAACATGTAAAATGCAGTAGCTACAAGAAATCTCGTCGTACGCTTGCTGCTCGCTTGCCCGGCAAAAGATTAAACACCTTCTGAGCGTATCACTTTTGTGGTGTTTGGCTGTGCGCTTGTACGCTTCTGTGTGTGTGTGTATGTGCAATTATGCCAATGCACCGCATGCACGTATGTGCAACACTCGCCGTGACGGTTAGCAGCATTTGCTATTCTTTACTTGGTGCATCCAATTATTCAAGCATTGTGGCTTCCATGTTGCCTGTCGTCAGCCATCTACTGGCGTACGCGCGTCCGTTTGTCCGTCCGCGTGTGCACCCATCTATGCATTGCAAGTACATAGCTATCGGAATTTGCTTTGTACATTCATCGGCGCATACAAATATGTACCTTCACCCATATGCACGCGGGTGCCCGCCCGACTTGGTTGATGTTATTCCTCCTGGCATTGCAAATATGGTTGGTAATTGTGCTGTGATTTTAGCTTTGCCGTCGGCTTTTGCCTTTGTTGGACGCCATTTTAGGGAATTTAATGCTTGATGGATATTTTATGATTGAAGTCTGTGTAAATTGATATCTCATAAAAAAGTTCTGTAATGTTAGTAATTCAATTGTAGTTGTATTGATTTTTAGTTTTTAAAAACCGAAACCGTAACCGTTCTCAATAGTATCTGCTACATAATGTTCAAATTGGATAAGCGTACTGCAAAGGCAAATCTGTTAACTGTATCTTCCATGAAATGAGTTGAGTTTTGTATGGGCGCACTTAGAGTAAAAGCTCTCCATGATCGTCGCTGTTCTAAAAGAGAGAGCTTTCATTCTGCGCAATCCGTATATAAAAGAGTTACGACTAAACCATATGGTTATGGGCACTACTTTACCCGCGGGCAAGGCTCTTTTAAGCTTTCTATACTTTTTTATAGGAGCGTGCAGAGTAAAAGCTCTCTCCGAGCGTCACTGACATACATCGAGTCAAAGCTCTCTCTTTCTGATCGTAACTTGTGTAAAATATGTTTAGAGCAGAGGTAGGAAGTTATATCCGGATCTTTTGAATAGCCGGTTAATCCGGGTAATCCATTTTCCATACAAGGTGCCTCAAAGAAGTAAGGCAACCAGGCCAATGGCAAAGATGACTTGGAATCGTACACAGTTTTTTTTGTTTATTAAATAATAAGGTTGGCATGACAACGCATTCGATGGGATTCCGGTATTAGGAATAACGATTATGGAAATTTGACCTGCGGTTAGATATAAAAGTAAAAGTTAGGTTAGCCTGGCTAACAGACCGTCTGGCCCTTAGTAGCACCAATTGACGGACGAATCTTACCTAGACTTATACATATATGTATAGTGAACCTTTCAGCTGGGTTCGAAACATTTATTTATTTTCATTTCGTTAATTTCCCTTCCATCGCTTTGTTGATTTTAAAGCCGCTTTTAATAGCACGAAGGGAAGCTGCCTGTATGACGCCATGTCTGTATTTGGGATCCCCGCAAAACTAATTACGGCTATGTAGAGTGACGTTAGAAAGATCTCTCCGCGCCATTTGAGACCATTCGAGGTTTTAGACAAGGTGATCCACTCGTGCGAACTGCTCAATCTGATGCTGGAAAACGTAATAAAAGCTGTTTAGATCCAGCATAAAAACGACCAATTATGTCAACATGGCGATAAAACGAAGAATAACTCTTGCCAACAGGTTCGGTAGGCAATTGCAGCCCCTCTCGATGAACCAAAAACTACGCTCATGAAATATGTCGAACAGAGGTGAGAAGGCCTTTGTAGCTTTCGAGTAAACTATTTCACGAAAGACCTATGCCCGGTGCCCACACTCCAGTGAAAATACCTTACGACTCAGCACCCATTTATGGACAACGAAATCAAGGACGTCCACGAACAAAATGGAAGAACCAAGTGCAAAAGAACCTGCCTGCAGTCGGGATGAAAAATTGGCACAAATTCGCAAAGGAGAGAGGCAATTTGCGAAGTTTCTTTGCTCTCGGCCCAAACCGAAAAACCGTTGTCGCAAAAGTTTGTGGTATAATTTTTCAGATGACTTTTTTGCCGACTAGTATGCAACATTCGGACTTTACTCCTATCGGAGTAGATTTACTCCGGCTTTTGAAACATTTTTAAATTTACGCCTCTATACCGCTTGCATTAAAACTCGCTCCGTTTTTTCATTCAACATTTGGTCTTGTGAGGGTCTTTTTGGAACTAAGATGACATTTTCAGTAAAACTTGAAAGTTAAATAAAAGTCCTACTCACCTAATAATATTAGTCAATACAGCAATTTGGCAAATTTTTTTTTAGAAAGGTGTAGAAATTTTGCAAAGTATAGTACTCGCGGAAAATCTTTTTACAAAAAGGTTTCTATGTTCCGTTTTATGTAAGCTACGTCTAAGTACATACTTGAATACGTATATTTTATTTTCCCGATTAAGGGACTCCTAACAAAAGTTTCAAGTTTTTGCTTCGCATGAAAGCGGAAGTCAGCTCAAAAACCGTAGCGGACTGCCGCAGATCTCTAAACAAGATGGCTGAGCGGTCTGCGCTTCACTTGGTATGGGTTCCGGGGCACCGGAACATACCAGGCAATGAAAAGGTGGACGAACTTGCAAAAGAGGGCACATCCGCTCCACTTTCGCAGGGCTGGAAGAGACTCGCTACTGGCGATCTCATTCTAAGGGATATGTCTCTAAAACTAGCAAGGGACAGGTGGGATAGCCTCACAACTTGCAACAACACGAAGCTTACATGGCCAAAATGGGGCAAAAAGCTGTCGAAGGATCTCCTCATGCTGAGCCTAGCCGCAGCTATGGGTCTGTTAACAGGTCATGTTGCTATTGGAAGGCAAGCTGAGAGGTTAGGGATCCCCATAACGACGAAGCTGCAGAAATGAAGAAGAGCCAGAAATCTTGCGGCACCTGTTTATGGGTTCAGGATTTTTTGAGGATTTAACCGACACTGCCGAAGTAGGCATACGGCAACTTCTGGGTTTCGGGAAATCCACACGATGGATTGAGTAGGAGGGTTCTAACTATACGCGAGGTATCACAATGGGCCCACAACCAAGGGCCTATGTTATGTGTGCTAGTGGGATCACTGGCAGCCACTTCAACCTAACCTAACCTAACCTTACCTCTCTGGAGAAAAAATTCTAGTCATTTTCTGCTAAAAAACGTTCAATTCCCAGCGCACACATTTGTATGCACACGAACATTGTCCTTTACACTCGTAAATACCAATCATGCAACACGCACATGCAGCAGTAAAACAGAAAAAATTCGCTAAAAACACAATTTGCTGAACTCACCGCTTTAAAAAATAAAAATAAAGAAGTCTAATTTCGGGCGAAACCAAACTTTATATACCCGGCGCACGTTTTAAATATCGTCCTTTCTACTTTCAGTAAACTAGCTTTAGGTACATGATGAGCAAAGTGTTTTTCGTCATAGATGTCAAACAGTTTCGATAATAAAGAGCCTTCTCTGCAAAAAAAAAATCGTAAGCGAAATTTGTTTTTTTTTATGCATTTCAGCATCAAACAGAAAAGTTTGAAGAAAAAAATCGCTTACCTTTTTTTGTTTAATTACACTTAATGAAATAATTGAACCAAATTTGGTAGGAATCATTAAAGCGATTACCGAGATACACTTATGTACCTAATCATAAGTGGGCGGTACCACGCCTATTTTCTATAAATCTAGATTAATCAAATTTCTTGTTAAGAGGTTGTTAGAGATATTAGCTTGGAGTACTTTAGCGTCGTTATTTATTGAAATATCGGAGTTTTCGTATATCCGAAATTTACCGTGGGGAGAGGCCGGATCACCGTCAGATGTGGGCCATTGTCAATACCAACCTATCTTGATAAAGGGTAACCCTTTTTTGGTGAGATATGTATCTACATTTTTGCGGGAGTTATCGAGTAAACGGATAGACAGAACTTGGCTTATTCTACTTCTCTCTTCCTTCTGAGCATTTTGGTTCATATACAGTAACTCTCAAAATTATTTTCCATTGATACAGTTTTATAACCCATTCAATTTTAGTATGAAAAAGTTTTAAGTAAAAAAAAAATTCGTTATTTTTTTATTATGACGCTGTTGAGCATTTTCTTCCATATACCAAATTTTCTTGTAAGGAAGGAAATGCTCAACACCGTCAGCAAAAAAAAAAATATCAACATAAAACTTGGACTTTTTATACAAACATCTAATGGTCTATAAAACTGCATACCCGAATTTTTCTAAAAAATCTAAAAGTTTGAAATTTTTATAAAAATTTGCTGAATTTTCCTTAATTTTCACTAAAAGATTTACATGGTTTTTTGTTTCATTTTTAAAATAAAAATAAAAATTTAAGAAAAAATTTACCATGAAAAACATTTCGAATATCATAAAAAAATCATTGCAAAATACTTCTGAGTTACTGTATGTCTACGCCGAAATTCGAGTATGCAGTTTTACAGCACATTTAATTTCATTATCATTATCATTTTCTTATCAGAAATCAACAGCGAAACCTTTTAGCAAGTTAAAACTCGCACTTTTTTATACGAAAATTTAATGGGCTGTAAAACCGCACACTCAATTTTTTTTAATTTCATTAAAAAGTATGAAACTTTTATAAAAATTTGCTGCATTTTCCTTAATTTTTTTCTAAAGTTTGGAATTTGAGGTTTTTTGTTATTTTTGTAAAAAAAAATATGCTGTTGCAAACAGCCGTTATGCGAACAAAGTTATAATACCGTGCACAAAAGTGCACTCGGGTATAAAAACAAATCAAACCAAAGTGGCTCCACTGTAAAACTTCAAACAAGCAATTTTTTTACTTCGCATATTCGATTCTTCTTCTTCTTCTTCTTGGAGTTTTTTTTTTGTTCGTGCTCCCTTTTGCGCGCTACTGTTTCTTTGGTGCGATATTGAGTGACGGGAGCACAAACTGTGATTCTCCCGCTGTGACCCGATTAATTTGAAGCATTTTGCGTTCTCACTGATGCATCAGCGGCTACGATTATTTTTGTCCTAAGGCGACACTGGGCAGAACTTAAAGGAGTTGTTTCATTTATTCGACTGGGCCACAACAACAGCACCAGTGTTGACATTCAGAAGCCAAAGTTGTGAAGTGCTAAATATGTGAAGTGACAAGCGATCAGAGCCAGCCACAACTGCCGCTTAGCGGGAGATAATCGCGTAGCAAACTATGAAAATATGGTACATCCATACATATATGCTTTTGGGTCATAAAGTGTCACCATAAAATTTGCATACAAAAAAATATTAATTAAAATATTTGGTATCAATGCGTATGAAATCAGGATTAAGTTACGCTTCTCTTTGGGAAAATTTCAATTTAATGAGTTAAATGCATACATACATAAGTATCTATATGTGCGATGCACGAAAGTGTACCAATATAGGTATATTTACATATAAATATGTACACGTGATCACGAAAGAATACATGCATATATTTGAAATCAAGCTTTTGTCACAATTGTTAAGCTACATACATAGTAAGTAGTATAAACTTAAAAAAGAAACCGCCAGTTACCGCGGAATAAGCCTTTTTAACGACGCTACTTTGTAAAACACAGTAGCCCTTCATTAGCCCGCCTGTGTGGAGCCCTGCCAGGGATCAGGTTTTCGTAATACGTCTAGACACGGAAAGGACACTTGACGGGTAAATCCTCATAATGTATCGCCTCTTCATCTACTTTGGACTGCTTTTGATAGCACAAAGAGATTCAAAGTAGTTATCTCTATGGCGCCATCTATAAATTTGGTATCCTAATTTTTGCCGACCGTCGTTGAGCACGGTCTTCAGCTTCCTCAGAAGTGGTGAGAAATTCTAAGAGCAGTTCTCTACTGGAACATAGCATCAAGGGTAGTGACTGAGGCATCAATAAGGTCTTCTCCAGCCTTTTTTGATGACTTCAAGTCACTTAGACCTGGAGTTGCACGGCTATACTCAATCACGACTCTTGCGTCCTTGTTCGCGTACTCTGGGCAACGTGAGCAACCCACGTTCAAGATGCCGGGAAGGTACATATGTCCGGCTATTTGATGACCTCGTAAGGACAAAAGCGGATATCAGCGCCATCCAAGATATGCGTTGGATGGGGCAAGGCAAAAAATGCCTCAGGTCTTGCTTTGTCCGGAGATGATAAAGTGTGAGAGAGACAAGATTTTAAGGGCTCTAATAAGAGTTTGTAAGGATGATTATGTGCTAGCAAATTGCTTCAGGCCAATCAGTCTGACCGTCTTCATGCTTAGGAGCCTAAAGGGAGTGTACGAAACTTTCATAAGGTGGTATTTCTTGAGGTAACTAGTGCTCTTTAGAATACATGGAGCTCATAAGCCGACCGAATGGGGAGGTTTGGTACATACAAAAATTTAAGCTGGAAAATGTGAAAATTTGGCCTGGCGCTATTGGGCCGAAATTCAAGAAATCTATACCAATGGGTACCTACCCCACCATCTTCTAAGCAAGGTTTCATGAAATACAAATCAACGCACAGAGAATGGGTGTCGTATTAAACACCAAACTGAGCTGGAAGACAAATATAGAGAAGCGCGTAGAGATAACTTATTATACCAGCAAAAGAATATTCAGTACGACTTGGGGATCAAAGCCAAAGCTTGTCCTCTGGATGTACAACGGCGCTAGTTTAGTAATTAAGCCATACCAAACTGATGGACTTAATGTGATCCTGCAGCAACTGTCAATATAACTCCACATCCGCGAAACTGCTTATCCACGACTCAAAGAGTCAGGCTGTTGGAGGTCGCTGCGGCACGGTTATAGTGGTATTCTTTATAAGCTTATCGAATGAGATTATATACCTCCTACGACAGATTTAAGGAAAGCCATTCAGGTGAAGTTTCCTTCAAGACGGGATTGGAGTAGCAGCAGGATAGTCGAGGAGAATTCATGTTGCAAATGTGCGTTAAGCGCTACGGTCGAGTTAATAGCCATATCTTCCATCTGGATTCCCAGCCATAGGAACATACACGGAAATTAGAGGGCTGATGAAGCAGGGACGATAAACTGTCTACTCGGACTCATCAAAAGGGAAATGCATCTGCAATTTGCACGTATGGCTGATACATGTTGGAACAAACAGGCCAAAAGAACTTATAAATAGGTCGAGGAAAGATATAGTCAAATTAGCGGAACATTAGCCCATTGGCGAACATGCAGCTAAAATGGGTCCTCGGTACCGCCGCTGCAATATTGAGGGAAGTAAGAAAACGGTTATACCCTATCTTTTCGAGTCCAGCCCAGCATTGGTACGAATAAGGCATGGCACACTGGGAGTTTAACCTCAAAAAGCATCATCGAAAAATCCAAACGAAACCGAAGAATTATGAAAGCAGGTATAATCAAGGACCCCAGAGAAGGCGTATCGAAATAGTCCTATCAACACTAATTGGGTCCTGGGCATATACTCAGACGACGCTTCTACTAACTAACCAACCAGGGGTATAGGGCTATCTTTTTAACCCACTTCACAAAAATGAGAAAGGTTATCAATTCGTCGGAATATTTTTTTTGTATTTTTTTTTTTATTACCGCATAACTTTGAACTACGAGAACCCATTTCTATAGTTCTTTTTTAAATGAAAGATGTTACCTCATAGGTGGTCCCGTATTAATTTTGTTTAAATCCGATCATCTGATACCACACATAATACACTGGATGTACGGCAGTTTTCCGACCCATCCTTTTCTAAGGGATCACTGTATGTTGGCCGGCTCTAGAAAACTCCACTTACAGAGGCATATTGGACCGGGTACAACAAGGGCGGCAACCATGTTAATCACGGGTGCCCTGCCCTCAACTCCCGGTAAGGCTCTGGAGACTGTATTGCATCTTCTCTCTACCAATCTTTACGGTAGATATCAGGCCAGCTACAACGCAACTAGACTGAATGCAGCTCACACCTGGAGAGACCTTAGGTTAAGTCACTCAAAAATTCAATATTCCAGCAACCCTACATAAGTTGGATTACATTAGTCCACATTTCTGCTTCGAAAATAGGTTTTCTATCAGAATTCCACACTGCGTAAACCTCTCGGACTTAGATCCAGGATCGACCGCTATCATTACGGGCGGGTCAAAGCTCGACAATAAAGTTGGAAGTGGAATCTACTCTAAAAAAATAACTGTAAATGGACTGGTTGTTTTGAAATTTCAGTTTTTCGTCACATAATAACCGCGTGTATGCAAATAAGTGGTCGATTCTTCATAAAATGTGTTGGAGTCAGTGCGAAAGTTTGTTTAAAAGGGCTAGGAAACTCCGAAAGAAAAACAATTCTGGGCAAATTCGGGTTAGCAAAGTTGTCGGTATAATTACAGGACACTGCCTAATGGGAGCGCCTGCTGGGCAAATGGGTTATCCCGCTAACGATTTCTGTCGTGCATGCAATGACGATGATGAGGTGGAGAGTGTAGAGCACTATCTCTGCCACTGCTTCGCTCTGTCAAGGTCAAACTAGCTATTTTCAACGAATATGCTTTTCGGTGTTTAGCCGACCTTGACTCTGGGGACATCCGCGACCTTCAACGTTACGTTAAGGTACACGATGATTCTATTATTTGGGAAACTAAGGGATAAGAACAAGAGCTCGTTCAAAGTGGCATCACAATGGATCAAAGTGGCCTAAGTGTGTCTCTCTGCTCGCCCGGGGGGAGGACAATTGAGGACTTTGAAAAAAAAAAATATATAAAAAATTTACTCCCAAGAATCTCCATATGTAATACTTGAAATCTAACTATAAATTGCGAAGATATAACGAAAAACATTTTTTTTTGCGAAAATACCTTGCAAAAATATTTTAGACGAACTTTTTTTCTGCCACGGTATAATGTACATACATCTACCGAAATAAGTCCGTATACTCATCTACTAACTTGACACTATGAAAATGCATAGCGACGAAAGGTTTTCCTTAGCCTATTTGCCGCTAGCTTGCTTCATTTTCGGCCGCTGCTAACTGATTTAACTGATAAGGCTACTCAACAACATGCTACATTTCAATTTCCCCTTTACGATCAGCTAATTTGCTGCAAATACACAAAATTATTCCACGAATGCCTGCATTACAATATATTTTAACCGATAGCACGACAACTTTTCAGCAAATTACCAAAAAAACAAAACAAAAAAACAAAAGGAGTTTCGAATAGGGAGTAAAAAATCGACTCACTTCGTGGAAAATCATCTGCAAAATTAATATTGAAATTGGTCGCAAATGCAGTTGCAACCACAAATGACATGAACGTAAACAGGCAAATAGGGGGAGTGGGGGCGCATCATCCAAGTGTCCAGCGTAAGTGAGTGTATGTCGGTAGCTGATCAATGTTGCCAACCTGCAGCCATAATTACAACTTCTACTCGCAAACACTGGGAGGCTTACCTACACACTACATACCTTAGCTAGTGGCTACTGCTTGCTGGCTGGCTGCATGTGGTTTGTGGAGCTCGTCGTGAGTTCAGTAGTCGCATAGAAGGAAATTAAGTGAGTTCGTTTCGAAAACAATTTGGCATTGCGTGTTTGTTGAAATGTTGCGTTTTTTCGTTGTTGTTTTTTTTTTGTTTCCCTGTGCAACGCTTATTGCCTGCAATGCGTTTTCTTTTTTGTTCGTTTGCGTTTCTTTCAACTCCAGTTCTTTGCATTCTGCGTGTAGACAGCTACAAAGGACAGCCACTTCGCACAAATAGTTTTGTTGTTGTTGTTGTGGCAACCAATTTGATGCGGTCGGTAGCTGCAAAAACTGTTGCTTACTGTCAGTAAAACGATCTCTTTCGACATATCTTCGCATATTCGCATTTGCGTCAACATTGATTTTCGCTCAAAACAACACGACAGCTAACTTGCCACATGCTGTTGCAAGATGCATGTGTATGTTGTATTCACACTGCAACTGCCAACAGCAACAGCAACAGCAACAGCTTATAGCAAGGGCAATAACAACAACTGTACCTCTGATTTTGCTATAATGCGTTGCATTGTTCTTGCGTTTTGTGCCGCTTGAAAATCTGTCGCTCGCAGGGATTGCATTGGTTGCCGCTGCCGCTGCTGTTGCTGTTGCTTCCACTGATGATGCTTCAGTAGTTGCCTCCGTTGAGGCTTCTGTGAGTGGTAGTGGCTACCGCAAAACCGTCGAAAAGTTGCGTGCCCATAGGTATTCTGTGTAATTGCGCACCAATTGCCCTCACTTGCACATATGTACATACATGCATATACATACATATATGTTCGTATTCATGTTCTTACTCCTGCTCCTGCTCCTGCGATTGTTTGTTCGTTGTGAAATCTACGGAAACATGAAATTGTTTAGAAATGCATTTTACGTCAATCTGAACGAATTCTGATTTTTAAATTATTAACAACATGCAATCGTTAAATAGTTTTTTTGTTCTTCCTCTGTCAGTCGTTGTTGTTGTGCAGTTCTCAGCACGCAAAGTGTGGCAAGTGTGCAAAAAAAATTAAGCAAACTATAGCAGGCTACAGAGGTGCAAGCAGCTCGGGTCAGTTGCATTGTAAATACTCGTAACCCGAGCAAAGGCCACTCCAAATACAATACAATCTGATGGATTATTTGTGGATCGATTGAAAATACAAAAAAAGAAAAAGACAAGCAAGGTTTATTCATAGATTTTTGGTTTTAAGTAGACCGCTCATAGAAGACGAGTTCATAACTTCAATGACCAACATCTTCAATAGAACTACAGAAATTACCATTTCTCTGGGGGCTTCCCGCAGCCGAAGTCCGAGTCTATTTTGAGCCACATAGTATCGAAGCCTAAGCTTGTGAAGAAACTTGGAGTGAACTCCTAATCGAGTTGACTAAAAGTTTTAAATTTACAGAGATTTTCAATATAAGCGCGAATTTAGGAAAAATTCATTACAGAGATTACAAAACAAATTTTGCAGCGGACCTAAACGAAACTACACCGTCAGTCTGCTTTCTAGCGAATAATGGAGAAATCCCAAAATTCCGTTTAGTAGATAGACTTGGCTACAAATTTCTTTAAATGCGACATCGAGAGTAAAGAGTGTAAAAAACAGTATTGGTATCAAATAACAAAGAAAATTATTCAATATGTAATAAAATTAAAAAATAAATCAAATTAAGGACTTGCATATATACACTGGACCACATCCTCGAATTTCGTCCTTCTAACTTTAGTGGCTTAAACAAATAAAATTAAATAAACCTGCATTTTCAATACCTAGTCGCCCTTGTGAACCAAATAATTTATTTATTTTTTAATTCTACAGAATTTTCCTTTTCCATTTTTTGGAATCAATCATATCTTTGAAATTACTGTGTAGTTTACAAAAATCCTGACGTCAGAAAAAAAACTATTAATGCACTTCTAGTATGTTTTAGCCCATAGTTGCCTGAATATATTTATTTCTGCGTCTGTTTATTTTTGTTTTTGTCGCGGCTACCAGATCTCTGTGGAGAAAAATCAGGACATTTTTAATGCATCCAATCCGAACATACAATATTGTTTTTAGAATAAAGCGACATTACATTTTTTAATACAGTTTTATTTACGATAAAAAAAGAGAAAAATACTTGAAAAATTATCTCAAAAATGTATGGAATAGAAATATGTAGATATATATAATAGAAATAGGGAAAAGACATTTTAGCAAGTTTTTGCCACTTTTCTCTGTTTAAAAATGTTTATTATTTTTCTACGAAAATATAGCTTACTATCTAAAAAACCATGTAAATCAAAATTTCGACGAATTTTAAAAAATGTCGATCAAAACTTTAAACTTCTTAATCAGATTTTTAGAACTTTTTTGGGCATGTAGTTTTGTAGCCCTTTCAATTTTAGTATAACACAAGGCTACGCAAATCTTCGATGCAAATATTCTATACCCACGTCGCGAGTATCTTGTAGCGCCTGGTCCTTACACACACCTTTGAATCGCAAGACCCGAGTTTCTCTTCGGCCAATGCGGCTACACGGCACACACGAATTTAAAAAATGTCCTCAAGTTAAATCACCGCAATCGCCATAGTATAGGAATACTCTTCTTAAATCAATAAAGAAAACACTGAAAATCGTGGTTTAAAATTAACCCTGATTTGGCGAGCAGTGGATCTGCGGCTCATCTCCTTTGACCACAGCCGACGATTGACGATTGTGTTCTTTGCGTTACCACAGAGTTCTCGAAACCCCTACTCCCCTTTGAAGCAGTTCGTGAAGTCAAAATATTTTAGCAGTTGCGGTTTTCTCAACTTTGCCGCTGCGTTTAGATCGCTTAAAAGCCTGGTATACAAAACTTGTCGTCAGTTTCTAAAAAAGTTATGCTGGATTTCCACTAGGCATTAAATGGCAAAAATGACAAATGACGAAGTCGGGAATTTAAAAAAAAATCGTTTCATTACATTAAAACAATAGTCATTAAGCTCATTTCCACATGGCATTATTTTAAATGGCATACATTTTTTGTCATTTCAATGCCTAGTGCAAATTCAGCATTACTGTGAATCACTACTAATCGTTCTGCATATCTCCCATAGCAAGTGCGCGGTTAGCGTTGAATCGGTGAACGTATACTTTAAAATGCCCAGTTAAAAATTTTGCTTTCTTGCCAGCCAGTTTTTCAAATCTGGGATATGCGCAACGGTCCTTTATTGCATTGCATGCAATAGCTTCTGCTTCATTTTCCAATATATCAACGGGATACAACCCGGCGATCACTAATGATATTTACTTCATCTGAAACGGTTTTAAAAGTGCAGCATACTCGAAGCACATATAGGCGGTATGTTGCTTTCATGTCACGGAAGTACGATACACGCTGCGTGGCAGAATTTCGTATAGTTATTGGGCTGTTTACAGGGCCTGTAAGTAATTGTTGCCGACGTTGCTTTGGTCCGCGTGCGAAAACCTATCGCCTATCAGGATTCCTAGATACTTAGCTGCTGGCAGCGTTGTAATGTTGAGGTAGCCGATTTTTGTTGTCACGAACTCCAACTTCCTACCGCTAGATATGTGCTCAGACTCAGACTCTGGTCTCTGCTCCGTGAGCTGAAGTCCATTTTACACCAGCTACAACAGAACGTACGATATGGTTTTGATTGTTATACCGCAAACTTAGCTAAGATGTTTAGCGGTAACGAGTGAAGAGATATCGTCCGCAAAACTTGAGTATTTTGACAAGGTTGCACATTTTCAGGCGCAGGACATCGTCATACATCACATTTCAGAATAATGAACCCAGTACGGAACATTTTGAAATACCGCCTATGACATTTAAATTCATCGTGCCTACTGATGTTTGGTACTCCATAACGCATCCTTAAAAATGGCTGCGTATGCTTCTACGTAGGTAGGAGGATATCCAAATATGGTCCAGTGTGTCCAGAAGTCTTGCCCAGTTAGCTGTGTTTTTGACGTCAAAGGTCACCATAAGCGGTACCCTTATAGCCAACGAGTGCTACTTATCGCCTCTTGTGCCACTTTCAGAGCCAAATTGGGTTTCAAACGCTGTTTCGTCGTTACTTTTAAGTCTCCAAGAATTTACCTGCGGATTCGAGTAAACAAACAGGTCTGTAACTAGACGGCTCCATGGTAGGTTTACCGCTTTAAGGCAACTCGTCTGGATCAGCGGACTTCTTATCATCGAGTCTTTTTGCGCTTTGGAGAGCTTCGTCTTCGGTTACTCTCGGAAAGGAATGTACTCTAGATTTTGAAGTGGTGGAAACCAGTTTTCTTTGTTCGGAAAAAGTGATTTTCAGTTTCGTGGTAACCATTTTATATGCATTCCGCCAAAGATGGTTCTCAGTGCCGCGACGCCAATTCAAGGAAACATTGACGCTAGCTATTTTTTATTGCAACTTTGAGCGTTTGTCGCGCTGAGTTGTACATATCTCTGGAATCCGAGAACAATCATAAACGTGGAAGTGGCGGTATTTACGTAATTGCTTCACGGAGATTACTTTGAAGCCATTTTTAACACGGCTTAGGGAAAATATTTGCTGTAAATCATATAATTTATAAAATTTTGTGATCCTATTTTGCTATATGGGGTCAGCTTTGTTGGGTGTTAGTCTGTGATTGAATCCCCTAGATCAAAAAAAAAATCTTCCATTCAAATTTCTGGGGAAAAATTGTAGCAACTAAAAATAAATTACCCATTTAGACACAAAACTTTCTTCAAAGCGATCGAAAGATATTTGAGCAACATAAATCGCAGAGTTGAACTTTTTCTGTAAGCGTTATTCGGTGCATTGTGCGCTGACCGCAACATATAATTTACCAACTATTTAATTTTTTTGCAAGCGCTACCGTTAACGCTTATAAGTACTAAATGTTGCGGCTGCGGTAGCTTGAGTACATTTAGCGAACCGTTATAAGGTTAATTAAATGCAACAAACGGCAAGCGAAATAGCACAGCGCTGGCAAATTCTAGAGGTAAAGCTAACTACAAAAAAGTTGCGCCTGAGATTACTCATTACTCGTACAAGTCAAGCAATGCAATGGGCAAGGAGCAACCATTGAGATGCAAGGTAAGGGCAAATGTTGGGATGTGCAACAAAATACAAGTTTGTACATAGTTGGAAAATGATGTGCGGTGCTTGGATGTTTGTTGTGTGGGTAACAGCAGGTGGGAGTTGGCTTTTCGCCAAAAACGAATGGCTAAATGCCGTAAACTCCAATGAACGCGCAGGAAATGTTGCAGGGCGTTGATGATGACGATGGCAATGGCTATGACGATGACGAAGAGGACGCGGCAAGTAAAGCGATGAAGACGAGGTGCCAGCGCGGCGCTAATGGTGATGGTGAAATGGCTTTCTTGGCTCTTATGCATATACAGTGAAAGCTTCCATAAACGGACATCGATGGTCTCCTAGTTTATGTCCGCCTATGAGAGATGTCCGTGTATGGGAATTTTGTAAAAAATTAAATTAAAATTCATATTTAAAAAATAGAAATTACGGTTGTCTAAATTAAAATAATATTTATTCTTCAATAGACAGAAACAGGGTGAATTAAAAATAAGTTCAAATTTATGGCGTTTTCTTTCCTACCGACAAATCTCATTGCCCATTGGCAACGAAAAGGCAGCAATTTTTCCAGAGAAGAAAATATTTTAGAATATGGACATAATAGTTGCGTTCCCCAACTTTTCTGGGTTGAAACCTGTAAAACTGTCACAAAGCAAAAGAAGCCAGAGAACCGAGTACGGGAACGCTTTCTGGTGCAATTCTGTAAATTCTTGCAACTTCTTGCGAGTTAGGGAACGCAACTAACATGTACTACATATACATACATATGTAGAAGCGCAAAAGTCAACATTTGACTGAAAAACAAAACAAAATTGACCGCTTTTTAGAGCTTCGCGTCCGCTTATGGGAGATTTTTTTTCATAACTGGACATTTTTGAGTGTCCGCTTCTGTTTATCGGAAAGTCCGTGTATGGGAGAACATTTTATATGGGAAGAAACCAAAAATTGTTCGATACCAAGAATGTGTCCGCTTATAGCAGATGTCCGCTTATTAGAGCGTCTGTCTATGAGAGCTTTCACTGTACTTGCTTGTGTATTTCTTAAATTTTTTTCTATGCGCTATATGGCTGTATGTATGTATGTATGTAGAGTAGTGAAGTTTCATGCTGATTTCATGATCTCATGCAGGTCAACCGACAGCCGACTGTCGCGCAGTCAGAGCGTCGACGAGCAGCAGTCAGTCAAAGCAGTGCAGCGTTGCGCAGCTCATAGTCCGCAACGAAATTGCTTACCTTCCACCTGTGTGGCTGTGGTGCGGCAAAGGGAGATCCATAGTTAGTGGCTTTACATATATGTAGTACCTACGTGGCATAAGCACTTGCTCTGAAAATTTTATGTAAATATACTTACTTGCGCGTATGTATGTATGTATGTACATATGTTTGTGTGTATGCTTGCAATTGCTGTTTGTGTTATTGCGCCAAAAGAAGCAAAATGGCGTTAAGTGCCGTCATTTGCATATAAATGGACGTGCGGACAGACTTCTTTAGTCACCCGAATCTTGAGCAAACCATGAGGAACGCGATATGTGATTAACATTGCTGCTCTCATTTACAGTTTTTTGTGTTATGTTATGGCATTACATGCATGTAATTATTGTACAATTGTGTGTATGTGTGTAGCTACATATTTATTTTTGGTTTTATGTATGCACCTTGTTTTAGTGCAATTTTTTGCAAGTTGTTATTTTTTGTTTGGTATTTGAAAGTTTCTGTGATCGCGATTCGTTCGTTGGTTCGCTGGTTGGCTGCTTGACTGACGAACTGCCTGTTTGATGTATCTATGCTGTGCTTGTGTTTTTTTTGCAATTACCATGTAGCTACTTCATCAATGTACTTTGCTAATTACAGTGGGTTGCAACCATTTAGGAATATTGAGCCGATTTGTTTAATCCAAGGTACTGCATGATGAAATTTTGCTACTTTTTTGCAGTAAGGTGTGATTAAACGAAAACTTTATATAACCGGCGTACGTATCAAATATCGGTTTTTCACTTTTCCGTAAACTGCATGACAAACAAGGCTATTTTTATCCGATTTAAATAATATGCTCAGCTAGTCTTAAAGAAATAATTGAAATGTCCATCGTTAAAAACCCTTCCCAGCGTTGGATTTTGCCCTGGGCTTGGGACCACGCACTTAAAAAAGAAGCTCAGTAAACAGAGTAAATTCACCTCGGAGGCCTGTTGGCATGATCCAGATGCTGAGGGCTTTGATGGCAACGCGGAGTCTAACGGAGCCTGAATGGCCCGCAGATTTTCAGTGATCTGTACAGGGGATACGCGACACGGCTGCTAGGTAAGAAAGTGGGACGACTCTTAGGTTGCAGCAAATTGGCGTTTGTGTAAGAGTATCTGAACGACTGCTTAATATTGGCTGGAGAGGTCTAATAACTATCACTTGATACCTGGCACACGAACTGAGTAGACGAAAAGCATATTTTGGAAGTTGGCGGGAGAAACACCGGAGCATATACTGGTTGCCCACTTTTGAGTAGTTTCTAGTATTACTTTTTAGAGAAAGGATATCGTATCCATTCCGAGATTAATATTTATATAAGCACCCTAGGATTGGAGTGATTTCATAAGCGTTAGCACAATAAACCTAACAAAGTCGCAGCGCTAATATGCCGTAATAATATTACTAATAGGTAAGTATTGGAAAACTTCTGACAACATACAAAGAGTCTTCGCGTGTTTGGACACACATCACTGTTGGCACCTATACAATTGAAGTAGTGAAGCCCCAACTTCGCAAATGAGAGAGGCAATCGGTTAAGTTTTCTGATATACAGCCGAACCGACAAGCGATGACAGTATAAAATATAAATAAGAATAAGCTTGCAAAAATCTATAAAGCCTGTTGAACATAGCTCACATCTCATATGAATGGACTTCGGAAAGAATGGTTTTAATACTGAACTTACTACTGAACTACCTAGAGGGAGGTTTCGACAACACATCACGGATTGATATTCGCAGGACACTAGAGATGAGAAGTGTTGTTTCTCACCAGAATTCCTCAAACCGGACTAGGCGACAGTCTGGTACAGTTAAAAAGATCTGTGCACCAAGTGATGGTGAGCGAAGTGGGCGCTTAACTAAGGTTTTTGAGTTATGCTTGAAGCATGTTGCTATTATTATTAAGAAAATATATAAGACAGCTTAGCATACCAAAAGGCTAAAGCATCTAAAGAATTTCAAAAACAAATTTTGCAAATTGTGTAAAAGGACTGGTGATCCAGTGCATTATTCTAAATTTCAGCGCTCTTTGAAGGAGTAACTGCTTGAATAAGTTCTTATACCTAAAACTGACTCAGATGACCTTTCGGCTATCTTACTGAAAAACTGTTTAAGAGTCTTGCCGAGCCTCTTATAGTTACTTTGAACAAATCATTAGCCTCTGGTATCTTTGTGGATCATTGTAAATTGACATCCGTTTCCCGTAGACTCAGAGAAATTATTCCTTGATGCTAGGCAAAAATATCTTATCCGAAGGAAATATTACCTTGAAATTGCCCAAGGAAACGGCTGCCTTAATATGAGTAAGCGATTTGACACAGTTTAAGGAAAACACAATTCCTTAGTTTTACTATAATTTTCATTATTCTTAGGAAAAATTATTTCACCCCCCGTGAAAGGCATAAGTATGTCATTTTGCTCGCGGCGCTCAAGCAGTCACAATGGCCGACAGAGCAAAGCTTTGGAGTGCTAGTCGAGAGATGCAGGAGAGTCCCAGAGCAGGATTTTTTTCTTTATAATTTTTTAAATTTTATTTAAAAAATGTATCTCATTAATTTTTTATGGTATTTAAGTATTTAGTTTTTTTTCCATATAAAATTAATTTTACAATGTGTAATTTATATTTGAATTGAAATAATTGACATAGTTTATGTGTTGGTGTTGGTTGATTTTTCCGACAGGGTGGTAAGATGATTTATTTTGGAACGAATTTCCGTCATCCCTTGTCAAGTTTGGTTTGCAGACAAACCGGTTTCGGCATTGTGCCATCTTCAGTGTCATTTTTCGTTCTGAAAACGAAACGGAAATTCGTTCCTGACATAGTTTACTTTAACCACCTGCAAGCGGACTAGAAACTGTGAACTCAGAACCAGAAGCAGTAGTCTTCACGCGACGCCGTTCGGAGTCGGCGTAAAACTGTAGGTCCCTCCTCTTTGTGTGACAACATCAGGGCGCACGTCACATTACATGTGTGTAAGCGCCAATCTATTATTATTACTATATATAAGAGTGGAAACAAAAACGATGTTCGCAATTGTCGATCTAATTCGAAGCTCTCGTCAGTCTCCAAACTACACTGGCACCAATTTCTCCAGTTTCATTGAATATTGCATTTCAGCGTTCCGAAATAGATTTCATGTTGATAGAATTTACACTAATTTCTCTAAGGCCTGTAACAAAGTATCCCACCGAATACTCTTGTCGAAGCTTGCGTCAATGGGTCTTCACTCCTCGTTTTTGTCGTGCATCAAGTCATATTTATCTAACAGACATTTCGTTGTTGCCGTTGATAATGCCACATCCCGCCCATTTACTACGACCTCTGGTGTCCCTCAGTGGAGCATTCTAGAGCCCTTCTTTTTATTCTCTTTATAAATGACATCGGCTCATGCTATTCCTTTGCCCTTTGCCGAGGCCCTTAAAATATTCGCGGCCATTAACAGCACTTGGGACTCTGAAAGGCTACAATCAGACCTCCACAATGTTTACAGTTCCACGTAACTTTTGCTAAATCGGTTACTAGTTTACAAAATTATAGTGTATAGTATTGCTGGATCTACCTTGAAATCCATTGATGAAATTAAAGATTTAGGTGTAATTTTTGATTCCTGCATTCACAAAATCCAAACACTTTTAAAACGTTCTATTGCGCCTTTACCAGATCGAGGTTAGAGTATGCCGCTATTATCTGAAAGCCCTACCAAATAGGTGTCTCTAATCGACTTGAGAGAGTTTAGAAAGCTTTTCTACGATTTGCTCTCCACTTCTACCATCGTATCGATCTCGATATTTATTGATTGAATTAAAAAACACTTGAAAGTATGGGACTATTTGTTGCCCTTCCCTCCTTAGTAAGGATCTTCGACAGTTTGAGATCTTATAAATTGGTTTATCAATAACTAATTATGGTGAGAATGCGCCTATCTCTAGGGCATCTGCTTCTAATTTGTTTTTCAATTCTTCAGGTGCTGCGTTTACACGGCTGTATGCCATCTTAATCAACCACCTTAGATCTGTTTTATTCTTAGTAATTACTATTGTACATAGCTTAGGTAATACAGGCTGTAAGAATCTGTTAATTCAAAAACTTTACATACAAAAAAAACATTAATCCCATGCATCAGGCCGCCAAACGAGCTGTGCTAAGCTTTGCTGGAAAGGAATTTGAGAAAGGAAAGCTCATATCGTTTAGTAACATAGAAAAGCTACGGTCCCCGCTCCTGCTAGAACTATTTATAAGCCATGATATGATTTTTGAAAGGAGGTTTAAAAGAGAATTATTCACCATGATGATATCTTGCAAGAGAGGCGGCAGCCAACACTCCAATTGCCCCAAATATTGTGAAGAGATTCCAGCATCTAATCAGCCTCTCAAAAGAGAAACTTAGAATACTAACAGGTATCGTTGCAGTGCACTTTAGACTAAGAAATCATCTAACTCAGTTAGGGATGTGATCAAATGATCTTTGTCGGATTTGTGACTCGACCAATGATACAACATCAAATAATCTGCTCTAGTGTGACGCCGTCGCAGAAGACGTGAGAGAAGTCCAGGCTGAATGCACTATCTACGCCCGAAAGCTCTCCTGAACTTGGACTAGAAGAAGGTCAGTTAAGAGTAAAAGGCACAATAGAACACTAGGTCGCGCTGCATACCTTATGTTAATATCTATCTATGTATTTATTTAAGACGAAGGTTTTCTATTGTGAAGTCAATGAACTTCAGCCAAAAAGTCTTTGCTTGCATCACTTCACAGAGGCTTAAACTAATTACTCGAACTAAATGACTTTAATTCTACCTTTTTTTGCTTAAGACTAGGCGATCCCGAGTAATGTGAGAAAGGTAAAGGGTGGAGTTAGATATTTAAAGGCAGATTCTGTGTATCTTAAGTAGCATACAAAGATCGGCATAGTTGGAGATAATTTGGGCACTCAAATCTGCCTTTTAGAACCACTAATTGTTATTCTCAATATCATTGCCATTAAAGTATACTCAAATAATGTATTTAGCTATCTACACTGACGGGTCGAAGATGGACTGCATAGTAGAGGCAGGAGTACCAATTCTTACCGAGAAAAATATACTAATATCTAAATCAAATAGATAGACAGCACTTTTGGCTATAACATCTACTGAATCCAAGTCTAATCTGGCTAAACAAAGCAAAATGGAGCTACGCTAAGTGACTCAGTTAACATTCTTGGGTACGGTAGTAATGGTAATGGGATACTCTTCAGATAAGTGCAAACATAAATCCATTTGCACTTTCTGAAACAAGCAAAGGAAGAGGTGGTCTGAGTTCCACACTTTGAAGATATGGAATGGCTAGACCGCCTCCAGTCCACGCTCGGCCAGAATGACTTCGTAGTGGCACTTACCCTGCGTTCGCTGCGTTTACCCGAGGATCACCAACTTGAACTAAACTTCAAGGAACTCCACATCCCACAAGAAGGCAGTCCAGAAAGTATGCGGAACGGATGCGCTTTGGGAATCAAAGTGATATAAATTTCATTTAAAATTCTTAACCTCCTTAGAATCCATTTTAAGTTCGAAAATTTTCTCGAACCCATCATCCACTGTGGGTACTAAATGGCAACTAATTTTTGCACACTATTGCGAAAGCGTCCACATTTACTGCAACCACTCACAACGACAACGTTAATAATAATTTAAAAGCACAAAGTGGCGAAAATGCTTCATTTGCATTTGAATGTGTATATATGTATCTAATTATGCCTTAAGTGCGGGTGTGGATGTACCTATGTATTCATAAATGCATTATATGCGAAAAATAGGCGCGCACATGTGTAAGGCTTTCATTATTAATAACAAAAAGCGTTGTGGCATTAGATGGCTCCAATTGTTGTTTTGACTGTTGTTTGTTGGGCATTCTGCGCCTTGGTTGCGCCATTAATATAACGCAACTACTTGTGCATACTACATATGCATGTATGCAGTATGTGCGTATAGTGCAAACAATTGCTTTGCGCCCGCCGACACAACCGCGGTGTTATTATAAATGTATGCAAATTCCCGCTAAATTACATTGCGGTCCGTTATAATTGCCCCGGTGCAACGCCAACGAATGCAAATCACGATAGTGAACGCAATACGAGCATTGTATTTAGTAGTAGCATCCATCCACAAAGTTAGAGATGCGAGAAATGGGAGTTGAATGGCGTTGGGTGCTGGAAATGGAGGTGGAGGTGGAGATGAAGGTGGTTGTTGCATACACTTTGTGGCATTACTATTAGTAGTTAGTGAAACCGTTGCCATATGAAACGACGAACAATTGAAGCGATCTTTATCGTGACTGGCTACCGGCAGTTAGCATTTTGATGGATTTATAAGTGAGTTTGAAAAATTAAAAATAAAAAAAAAATATAATAATGCTGATGCTAATGAAACCGCTATGCATGTGAGGTACATACATTTTTACCGATATTAAGTGTAAGTAGGTGCATAAAAAACAAGCAATAATATTCCTATGGATCAGTAAAAATAACTCTGGAACGAAAATTTCTTGTTTCATAGTTTCAGTGACGTTTTCCAGCAAAAATAAAATTTTAAATTACTGACGAGCTTTTACAGTACGAGTCTACATCAGTGATGCTCAAAACAGCGACCGCGAGAAAAGCGCTATACATTTTGTATGGTACACGGTAAAAGCTCTCGCTGACCGTCACTGGTCTACATAAATCAAGTACGTACCGGTACGTTAAACCCAAGTCAGCTTACACGATCTGTCTCACCAAAGCGCCATATAAATGAAAACTAAACACCGCAGAATTTTTCAGTAGTTGTAGCCCATAGCGTAGAAATATGCGGAATTTAGATTTTTCCATGTCAGCTGATTTCTTCCTTTTATAGATGGTTGCCACTTCGTCAGTTTTGCAGATGATAAAAAAGTTATAAGTTCCTACTCAAAATACATTTAAAATATTTGAAATTTACTATTGAATAAGGTTTTTTGTTGGAAACTTAGTAGTTTATATTTAGTTACGACTTATTATAACACGAAAAATTGTAGTTGAAAAGGTAAGTTTATGAAAAGGCATTGATGAGAGGCAACACTGTAGTAAGCAACACTGAAAGCTCCAGTAATCAACAAAAATTCTGCGTATACAGACTGCATTTAAGTATACAGCCATAGTCAATATCCTACAGGAGAAACTTTTTAAAGTGTTCTATACATTTTAAAGTCGCATAGAGAGTAAAAGCTCTCTCTGATCGTCACTGATATAAAGCAACCCCGACCATAGTATACCCCGAGGGTGAGGCTTTTTAAAGCTTTCTCCTCAGGTAGGAGTACGATGTATAATTTTGGAACAAATTTCCCTCATCCCTGGTCAATTTTGGTTTGGGGACAAGCCGGTTTCGGCGTTGTACCATCTTCAGTGTAATTTTTCGCTCTGAATAGTTCGTGGTTTCCGTCCTTGTTTATAATGTATTCGTGTTATTGTTCGGTTTGAACTGCATTTAGCGTCAGTCAGTGATCGGACTTCTACCACATTGTGGTAGATCTGCCACTTTTTTGAGCATCTACCACACCTAGGTCTGAAATCTACCACATATTCGCGTTTTTGAGTACATAGTTTCATTTTAGCTCGACATAATTTTCTTAATTTTAAGAGCAAAAATTGTCCACTAAACACTATATGGTAACGAGAATGATATAATGCAAGATTCCGCATTCACAGCGACGGGAGGATAAAATAAACTGTAGAATAGTAAATTTTCTCAGTTATAAGTTTTTCTACAGGAAACGTGGTTTTATTGTGTTAAATTGCAAAATATATGATTTATAAAAAGAATTAATAGCGAAAACATTAAAAAACGGCGATTTTTGTGAAAGTTTTAGCACACTTGAGTGCATCTTAAGTCTCTGAGACGTTGTTTACTTTTACTTGAGAATTGTCAAAACCGGCAAGTCCCAATTAGCTGTTTCTGAAACGAGCCACATTTGTTCACTACTTCGCGATGTGATAAAAAGAAAAGCTGGCAGCGCTCCGCAAGGTTGCAGAAATCTCTTAAAATATGTTCGAAAAATATCTTGATATGAAAGGAACTGATTTACACTATCAAGGGCAAAAAGTTGCCTAAACTCAACGCAATTTTTAGCAACTTCAATCTTGCACTTTATTATACTAAAATAAATTTTTTTTAGAGTCTAATTAAAAAGTTTGCAATTTAGGTAAAACCTTGCAGCATTTTTTTAATTTATGTACAAAGTTTGATCCAAACCAGAGATCTACCACATTTTTTTTTAAATCTACCAAATTTTTTTCCAGATTCTACCACACAGATTTTTTAAGACCGATCACTGGCGCCAGTACGCCGTTTTATGCTAACTAGCATAGGTAGATAAAATTGACAAGCCATGACAGAAATTCGTTCTACAATACACCGTTTTATAGATTTTATATGGATCGCAAACTTAAAGTTCTTTGGTCATCTGCGAAGCTTACTACTTTTCCACATATTACTTGCAGCAGATTTTTAAAGCCAAAAATGCAGCTTTGAGGAATTTATAAACAACGTCCCGTAGTCACAGTTAAAAGCCAGTATACACCTCTTAAGAAAAGCAGAAACTCCATATAAAAAAACGCTGAATAAATGGCGAAGAAATTTTCTTCTGTAAAATTTTCCTAAGCCAGCACGGAGTTCTTAAAAAATTTACTACGCTTTTTACTACGGTTTTCTAAAGTTTTTTTGTGAAAAAAGAGCGCAAGGCAATCCATGTTTGCAACAGAAATACATATATGTATGCCCATTATTTCGTGAGGAAAGGGTGAGACAACGGGCTGTAAAATATCAGATGTCAACATTCGCTGCTATGCACACAAACGAAATAATGACAACTTTTTTCTTGACCGCTTCCTTAGAAGCTGAAAACTAAGTTTAAAGATGAAGCCGACTCTAAAGTTAGTAGCAGTCTTTTGTCATAATTTTCAGCGGAATATCTGTCAAAAATTGCTGTAGTCGAATTATATCTATACATTTTTTAAAAATCGCGACTAGATTTTCAATTTGTTTTTTGTTTTTGCAAATATGGGTTTTCTGAATAACTCGAATCGATCAATTTTGGGTACAATTATTTCTCTTCGCAACTCCAGTATACGGTTATAATGTAATAACAATCGTATCATAAATACAGATTTTCTGAATATCTGTACTCATGCATCACCTAGCGGATTAAAATATAGCCTATGTTCAAAACTCCAAAAAATGCACTGGCGGACCCATAAAAAAGGTGCGCCTTCGTCTTGGTCTGTAGGCTGTATCGGAGGCACAGCCGCTAAATTTAAACGTAGAATACGTTAAGAGCACATCCAAGTCAAAAACCAAAGCAACCACTAAGAAAAAAATATCGATAACAAGAGCGATAATAATATCGATAGCAAAATCGATAAAAACATCGATGTCAAAACCGGTAACAAAATCGATATAAATATCGATAACAAAATCGATAATAACCAAACAAAACCGGTAACAAAATCGATAAAAATATCGACAAAAAAATCTATAAATAATATCGATAACAAAATCGATTACAAATATATATATAAAAAATCTACTACAAAATAGGTAGCAAAATTTTTTATCGATTTTTTTTTAATCGATAACAAAATCGATCAAAAATATCGTTGCGAAAATATCGATAGCAAAATCAATAACAATATCGATAAAAATTTCGACAACAAAATTGATAAAAAATGTCGATAAAATATTGATTATTATATCTATAAGTCCCGAGAGTTCCAAAAATCTCTAAAATCCCGAAATAGTCCCCTGATTGAGTCTCTGCCTATATCCTTTTCTCTATAATTATCTTTATTTTAATCTTTCTTCCTCTATCTTCATCTTTACTTTTATCGGTATCCTCATCCTTATATTTTTCTTTATATTTATATTTGTTTTTACTTTTATGTTTATCATATTCTACATCTACATATTCCCCATGATAAAAACATAACAAGGTAAAACCATTGAGAGGCAGTCTGACGTTTGCCAACAATATAATTTTAAAATCAAAACTCAAACTCACACACACATTCTCATTTTCAATCTCAAACAACAACAATTGTGAACAATTTAATTTTTTTATTTTCAATTTTATATGATTTTAAAATGTTGGCAAACGTCAGAACAAAATCATGGCCGACGAATTGAGAAAATAAATTTACCTTGTAATGTTTTTATCATGATATTCCCCCTCACCGTTGCCTTTTATAAATATTGCGCCATCTGTAATTCAAAAGCCGAAATACCTACACACACATACTTTTTGTCCCCTTCTCTCACTTCCAACGCATGCACGTGTTTGCAAAATGATGACAAAGTGATTTTTGTATGGAATATCGTTTATGCCCATATATTTGATTAAAATAAACATATATAGAAGATATCAACCAATAATTCCCATATACCAAACGAAATCAAAACTCTTGAATGAATAAAAAAAATTTGCAAATTTTCCAACAATTTGTTGCCTTAAAACGCTCAATATTTGTTGAATTTATGTAGATAAAATTTGTACACGATAATATTTCTACTGCTCCAGAGAACCTATATCCCGGAAATGAAAGTTATATCTGCAAATCTTGAGTTGCTAGAGCACTCAAAATTGAACCCAAAAAAAGCCAATATTTCCGGTGTTTCTACGACAGAAACTGAATTGGTTACTTACAAAAATTAAACTGTCGATAGGTTTGGAACTTTGTCTTTGAAATCGCTTTACTAGTGCTCGTGCAATAAGCCTTTTCGTGAAGCTCTAAAAATTACAACTACAACATTGAGTATTAAAATATGGTAAAATAATTAATAAGGTATTATTATTGCAAGTTTCCTGAAGACAAAGGCATGTTCCCCATCGCAAAGTATTGATTTTCAAGAATTCTATACCATAATTTCTACGAAAAACTGTTATTTCCCATACAAAATACATACAAAACTTTGAGTGCTTTAGGCGGTCCCTAAATAAGTTTTGGTTTCGAAATAAAAAAAATATAGAACAATCCTAGTGGGGAGAGCATTAAAATTCGGACTATATATTTTTCACGCTCATATTTGGATAAGTCGCGACAAAAACTTATGCCGCGGGAAAACCATTCTTAAGATTCTACCACTTCATAGGTACGCTTGCTAGCTTTTTAAGCTTTCTATAAATTTTTATAGGTATATGGTTGGGCAAGGAGTAAAAGCTTGCAACCTAAAAGCTCTAACTGATTGTCATTGCTATAAAACAGTGACGATCAGAGAGAGAGAATACACTCCTTGCGCGTTTAAAAACAACTAGTTAACCTGCGTGGCGTTAAAACGCCCAAAATTGAATTCCAAAAACGGTTCTTAATTGAAAACATAAAACCACGCTGAGGTCTTTAGTTTGACCTCCCTTTCGGATGAACTGTGCAAATTTAATGACTATCACAAAAAATGCCTTCTCGTACAATATACATATGTACTTAGTTAGATCGATAAGACTTTTCGGAAATGTGGTAAGCCTAATCAAAGATGTTTACAAACTAAAGCTTTCATAAATATCTTTCGATTGGCATCCATATCTTAATATTTGAAAAAACTTGTGTATAAGTTAACTAAATTCCCCTTTTCAAGAAGGTGGAAGCTCTCTACTAAAGTATTTTCAAAGTAAAGCCTTCTTAAATATCTTTTTTCTTACATTGTTATTCACTCGTATTTGAATCTTGTATTAAGCTGAATTTGATTGTTAAAACATGTGGCCACCCTCCTTAATAAAAGTCAGAAATAAAGAGTTTTCAACCCCATTTCGATTGATACTTATCTTTTAATAATTCATCCAACTTACTGAATATCACTTTTTAAATACATGGCAACCCTCTTTAAACTTTCCAAATCGTTTGACTCCCATATGTATCTTTATAATTCATATAATTTTTGTATTAGTTAATTAAATTATACCTTTCAAACGGACGGCAGTGTTCTTCAAAAGTATTTTCAAGCTAAAGCCTTGTTAACTCTTCTTTGTGTGTCATTGCGATACATATTTTTAATTAATTAATTAATTAAGTTGAATTTGATTCTTTAAACATGTTGAAATCCCGCTAAATATAGTTAAAGTTATAGAAATAATTTTTCCAACCCCCTTCGATTGATACCCATATTTTAATAATTCATTTAATATAGTACATAATTTGAATTTAACTTTTTGAACAGGTGGCTACACTCTTCCAACACATCAAAAATATTCTTAGTATTCAAACAAAAGATTTCTTAACACTCTTTCGTTTGACATCCATATTGTGATATTTTTATATAACTTATGATAAGTTAACTAAATTCGACATTTCAAGCAGGTGGCAACCCTCTTAACCCTCTGCCTGCTGAAACGCTTTTTGTTTGGCACCTATATCATGATACATATTTCTCTTACCCTGTTCTCTTAATTTAATTTGATTTTTAAACAGGTGGCAACCCTCCCATAGTTAACTTAAGAAACAAAGCTTTTCAAAGCCATTTCGATTGATACGCGATTTGTAATAATTGATTTATTTATTGTTTTAAATTGAATATAACTTTTTAAAGGGTGGCAACTCTTTTCAAAAATCCTTTAATTTGACACCAGATTTTGGAAAATCTGACGAACGATGCGGTTATGAGAGCGTTGATTATAAAATATTTGGAATTTAATTGTTCAACAGTTGGCAACTCTTTAAGTTGACACCCCATTTTTCGAAATCGAGCGAACTTGGACAAAAAAATACCTTCGCGTATTATATATTTATATAGTTAAGTCTGTTCCAGGTGGTCCACGATTTGCAGGTTTTTACAGGGAGCTGTTCCCAGTCGTCACCTCCCACAAGATTTATTAATGGCGAAAACAACTTTTCCTGTAAATACTTTTAAACCTGCAAATCGTGAAGTACCTGAAACAGGGCTGATGACATCAAACTTCAAATTCATTCTCCGAAATTCCATAATCAATTGCCTTCCGTGTCCTTGTGAATGTATTTTTTATTTTGTTCTAAAGGATTGCTGACCTCACGATTCTCATCTGCTTCCTTATTAACAATATACATATACATATGTATTTATTCTGATGCAAAATTTCTGAAGGAATAATAAAATTCACTCTCACGGGCATCTGTGGAATCTCACACTTCACGCCTAAGCTCAATGCAACAACATTTTTTTTTTGAAGATTTCCTATTCGGCATTGACGCCTCAGCACAGCGATACATTGTGCGCGGTTACAATTTGCATAAGTGTGCGCGAATATGGCTGCAGTTATTTGTATGTTGTT
>NW_016159164.1:0-78850 GCF_001687245.7 Rhagoletis zephyria
GGTTTTAATTCGTATCTAATAAATAAGTAATACTTCATAACATCATTATGAGTTGGTAATTGAGACACTGGTTACTTCTCTGGCAAACCAAACACAGGACAACATGTCGTTTGTCGTGTTTTGACTTGCGACATTTTACTGTAACAAAGAGAAATAATAGGTGTAACTCACATCGAAAATATTTAATTACGATCTGAATTGTATTTATCTGTAAACAGTAATTTGAAAATATTACTTACATGAGTGTTATTTCCTTAACGGCAGTGTTTAAAATCAATGTTCCTCACAAGTAGAATAACAATAACACGCGCGACGCGCTCACTTAATAGCGTTCGAGCAACGACTGACAAGTGCCGAGAAATCACCTCTTCTCCCTCACCTATCCGCGCACTATTCATAGTCAAATTGTTGCCAACGGGAAGACACAGAATATGATTTAGCGTTAATTTGTCAATATTATACTTTAGTGTTTTTCGATAAGAAATTTTGAATTTCTCTAAGTTTATAATGTTGGGGGCACCTCTAAATGTATCATTTTTTTTTTTTTTTCAAAACTTAATGGCGTTGGGGCACCTCAAAACATATGAGAAGGAAAATAATATTTTGCACACATATTTCTGGGGTAGAAAGGCAACTTTCTACGGGTCTGCCAAAAGCGATTTCAAACAAAAAAATTTTCACTCCACCCTAATATGCATGTACATACGTTGTATGTTTCGGTGACCTCATTATCGTGTATGGTTTTGTAGGCAATATCAGCTTGATGTGCAGGCATGGGCAGAGAGTTAGCAGGTGCTAAAAGAGCGTAAGCGTCGCGTGTACGTATACAAGCGAGAGCGCAGCGATGAGAACACGACAGCATGCAAAATGAATTAGGCACACTAACACATTCTCACTTTTAGCTCACGCTTGTTTGTGGTAGTGCCCACCTCTGTTGATGTGCAAATGAGCTTTGGTTATAGCCCGAACACAATGAAAATGACGAGCTACAAACCACAGCTGTCAAATTATTTTAACACGTACTCTTATGTAGATAATTATTTTGGCGACGACCGGGCTACGCGACGGCTGTGACAAGGTTCTTCCTCTTCTTTTATGTCAAACTCATACAAATTCATGATGTCGCTGCCGCGTTCAAAGAAATCATGTCGCCATCGACAAAGCGCTTAGATAATAAAGATGACAAATTGGAAGCTGTGGTCGGTAGCTCGTCGTTTTCAATGTGTTCAGAACTTTAGGTTTTGGGGTTTTATTTTTGCATTTCTGTAGAAAAAAACGAAATAACGAATAAAATGAGAAAAGTTCAAAAGTTTTTCAACGCAAATGAGCGAAAGGAAAGTTGAGCCTTTTTATGTGGCTAGCGAATGTGTGTCAAATTTAAGCGCACATATGTAAAACACATAAGCAGATTTTTAAAAGATTACATAGAATCTGTATGAAAACTAATGGAATTAATATAATGGGAGGAAAATATTATTCCAGTTACATTCAGTAGAACGGGTACGGAAAATTTGAACTTTTTGGTAAAAAAAAGTAAGCGCGCCTGGGCCACACTGGAGAAGTTAAACCTACGTTATATATCTAGTTTGTCTGATAACCTAGTCTGACATATGTACATATGCATTCCGTTGGTTCAAAATTGTGAATACAACGATAGGCTAGTTAACATAATGTTATAAGTTTAAGATTATATTTTATATTTTTTCTATATTTATCTCTTCCTCTACACTTTTTGTTCTAACCACATACATACTATTATATTATTCTAGTTGCCTTTGCCTTTATTTTTGTTTTTCTACTCTCTTCTTCTTATAAAAGTAAATTGTTTGAAATTTCATGTAACGTCAAATCACGGGATCACATGGTATATACCGATTATTGTATCGATAACAATATCGATTAATGTATAGACAAATACATATACCGGTAACGATATCGGTAGATCGATAAATATATCGACAACAAGATCTACTATTTAATCGATAGTAACAACTATAACAAAACCGATAAAAATATCGATAACAAAAACGATAAAAACACCGACAACAAAATTGATTAAAATATCGATAACAAAACGATAAAAATATCGATAACAAAATCAATAATAATTATCGGTAACAAACTCGACAACAAAGTCGATGAAACATCGATAACAAAATCTAAAAAAATACTTATAACAAAATCGATTGTCATATCGATAGAAATATAGATAACAGTGACGATACTATGTTCATAGGTGTACCAATAACTATGCCGATACATACATACATACAGTGACGGCAGAAATAATGGACATGTCGTACCTTTAAGAATTTTGGCTATATTTCTTCAGTTTATTTTATGTTTAATATTTTCAAGTCTGGGTAGTTATACAAAAAATATCATATCAATCCGCTTTTCAAACTTTGAACAAAAATTTAAAAAATTCGATAAATATTCACCAAATTTTGGCTAGCATCGGAATAAAAAGTTTGAAAATTTGACAAATTTTTTAAATTTGTGTTCAAAGTTTTAAACGGGGATTTGTATGGTATTTGTTGTATAACTAGCCAGACTTATATAAAAAAAAATTAAAAATGGGAGATATAGCCAAAACTCGTCAAAGTAAGGCGAGTCTATTATATCTGCCGCCAGTGTATGTATGTTCGTAAATAAATTAATAACAATATCGATTATTTTATATCGATAACAATATCAATAAAAATGTTAATAAACATATCAATTATTAAAATGCTGAGTTAGTACCGAGAATCCCGAAATTATCTAAAATTCCCAAATTTTTCGCAGATTGAGTATCTAGCTTTTTTCCCCTATCTTCACGTTCGCTTTTATCGGTATTCTCATCCCCATCTTTGTATTACTTGTGTGTTTAAATTTACTTTGATCTTCATTTTCGCCATTCTATTTATGTATCTTTGTTTTTGTTTTTATTTATCCTTTTCTTCAATTATGTACGTACTCACCTTTACTCTCATTCTTATATTGGTCTTTATCTAACTATTTTCTATAACCCTTTATTAGCACGTTTTTGTTAAATTATTACCATGTGCATAATTTAAGAAGCAAAGTTTCCATCCCAACCATTCCCGTGTGCAATTTCTGTTGAATTTGCCAATTTACTCCCAACCAACCAACCGTCGCTAAAGAAGTTTCACTTCAAAAATATTTCTTTTACAGGGAAAAACATAAAAAATTCCAACTTTAACACCGAAAAAATAAAAAAAAAGATTCTAGTAATTTTTTTGCATTTGCGCAAATTTTTTATATTTATTTTTGTATGAAAAATGAGCAAGAGATAATGTTACGCATACGCCATGTAGCCCTGAGAAACAGGCTTTTCTACTCATATTTCATCCAAAAAATCCTGGCGCATTTTCACTTCACTAAATCGACTCTCTTCGTTGGTAGCTTCAAGTTTTTATAAGGGAACATGCTTCCATACCAAATAAATAATTGAAAAAGAATCGTAATTTTTCTATTTTTTCCCTGTCAAAGTTTAAAGTTGCTTTATTTTTTCATCAAAAAAACAAAAATATGGAAGGATTAAATAATTTCTTAAAAACAGGCCTATCGAAAAACGTGTTTTTGGTCGACAATGGTGGTACACTTATCTTAGAAAATGCGTTACCTTGAGCATAAAGAACAACATTCTATCGCGAAATCTTATTACATTAAAGGAGCAATTCTTATATATATATATATATATATATATATATACATATCCATAGCGTTCTCGGAAACGGCTCTAACGATTTTGATGAAATTTTGTACTCAGTAAATGTTTTGGATTCTAAGGTTATCTGAATAGGCACTATCTCCGAGAAGACTCGTATAAGATTGCCACCTATTTGAAATTAGTTACAAAACAATTTACACATCATAATATGGGTACCAATTGGAAGGCATTTTACAGATCCGTAATTCAAAAATATTTTGAATAGGGTTGCCACCTATTTTGAATCGTACATTTATAAAATTTTTTTTTAGAAAAAAAGGTAAAAGTTTACTATTCATGGGCACCAAGAAGAGGTGCTTAAACAATGCTTTCCATATATACAAAATGTTACCCTTAAGATAATAGTGTAAGGTTGCCACTTATTCTCGATTCTACACAATTTATCTAAAACATCGCAATATGCATATCAAATAAAAGGTATTGTTGTGAACTTTCGTCAGAACAATTTTCCATCCGAGTTGCCACGCTTCTATGTAATACAAATTTTTATTTTGTTAATTTCAATCAGCATTTTTTATTTTGAGTATACACAGTACATATACGAACATCATATGTACCACTCATTCCAGCGTATTTCGGAATAGGATTGCCACCTCAATTTTGGAGTAAGAAATTTACTTAATCGATATCGGAATCCAATTTTTTTTGTATCTGCAAAATATTTTTTAAAGCTATCCAAATCTTGAAAACTTTAAAAAGTATATGCACTCCGGGCAAAGCTCGGTCAAGCTGATACTTGTATTTAAATGAAAACTTAAAAAATATATACTCAAAAAAAAAGTCAAAATAAGTATTCATGCTCATATCCGTAATGGTGTGTGTAGCGTATACGCTCCGTAGCACCATACACATTCAGCTAACATGTTTGCTCGCACGCCTTAACTTAAAAGGCATATTATTTTAAAGTAATTAAATATTGGCGTTGAAGACTCTTACTTTCTTCATGTATACACAAATTTTAGAATAAATCTCGTGTGTACCAATAAACACAAAAAAACGGAATTTTAGTTTCTCAATTTTGGCTATATCTTGTAGTTTCCTTAACTCAATGTATTTTTTTTTACTTGGTAACACGCTATCTTTATTACAATAAATTCGTTCCTTTCGGCAAGAACATTTTCACCGTTTAATTTTAACATTTCTAAGTGCATATCTTAAATGATTAACATTAGAAAAAAAAAGTAAAATCTCAAAAATTTCAAAATAGCTACGGCAGGTATTCTGCATGGTGTCATATTTTTTTTTTTTTTTAATTTGGCGGCACACTTTTGAAACTTCACAGATATGGATGTTGTATTTGATGCCAACGTCCATAGCTTATAAAATGAACATTACATTTGAAAACTTCCTAAAGTTATTAAAAAAAAAAATAATAATAATAATTACGATTTTTTGGAGTGACAATGAAAAAATTAATTAATTTCGTTTTTAAGAATTAGCATGATTGTAAAGAAATTTTTCCTCTCGTTAACCCAGGGCGTATGAGTAATTTGAGGAATATAGCAGCAAATGAGACAACACGAATGGACCGTTAAAAAAGAGTATGTAGATATTTACCCTCCTAGTCGGCAAAACATAGGTACATTGCCAATTCGCTGCCTCTTTTATAGTGTCCACCTTGGCCTGAGAAAGTGTGGAAACATTTCTACTCAAATTTAAACGTAACATAACCTTTCACAAAAACTGTTTTTGATCCTATAAACATCAAATTAGAAGAAGAAGATTCCCGCCAAAGCAGCCGTAACTCAATGTGCCTTGAAGTATGTAAACACTTTTTATTAAATCTATAAGAAAACAGCAATAACCCTAGGCCTCCCTCTTTGGTATAAAAGTTTGCATTGAAGGACAAGTGCGGCCAAATACATGGCTAAAATTACAAAGGTTTAAGGATATTTTATTCTAGAAAATTTCTGGCAATTTCAACTTTCACTCCATTCATTCGCTCTCAGCACTTTAGCTCATTTTACAAAGCGCTCAAGTTCAGATAGCTAACGAAATTCCAGTTTAAAAAGTATTTACCCCACCACTTCCTTTGCCAAGCATGGGTAAAAAACACCATTTTAAATATTTACATGCATACTTTCAATTCGCTTCAGTTGATCACAAAAATGTGTACTTTACTCCTCTTAAGCGCTCGCAACAAAAACACCTGCACCTGCAAAAATACTTGCATTGCATACTTTTGAGCAACGACAAAAATGTTTTGCTAAACACAACAACACTCGTACATGCTCGTGCAAGTGCAAAGGCATGAGCTTGCTATGAGAAAATTCCTTTACATAAATCTCTATCTCTTCATCACACTTTAGAGCTGTCCAAGTGGACAACGCGTCACAAGTGGACGACGAGCACGATGACGATGACGATGACGATGACGACTATGAGGAGTAGGAGCAGGAGCAGGCTGAATATGAGGAAGATGGCGTGAGTGCACAGCAACCGCTCACGCTATGCTTTGTATGCAGCTAAGAAATTGCTATTACCAGCCAACTACTCACTCATTCTTCCCTTCAATCTTATCACTTAGCTCGCTGGTGTTTGAATGTGCAGCTAAGGATGGCGTTAGATAGCTGAGGCGCTCATTACATGCTTGAAAAAGTTTTTAATTATGAAACAAGCACGACTCTGTGCAACACGCTGCTGAGTGCTAGCCAAGTGCTAGTACTAGTGTACTTGAGAATTTCTTCCGCTTGCTTTTACAAAACAGTAAAACAACGACTTTCTGTGAATATTGCGAGGAAGTATTGTCAGCTAGCAGCAACTCCTACATTTTGGCTGGCCAACCAGCTAGCGGGTGTAACGAAAAGTGAAAAAAATAACAACATTAAATTGCTTACTACTTTACTTACGAGCAATGGCTCGCTTTGAAAGCTTAACTAAGAATGCTGTTTTACTTTCTTTTGCACTCAGCTATTTTTCTAAAATTTTTTTTTTGCTACATTCTATTTAGAAGAGTGTCCTTCCCAGCTGCTTATTGCTTGGCTAGCTAGATAGCTAGCGTAAAAGCACAAATTCACTTAAAATAAATCACATAACACCACTTAAAAATCCACTTCAGCATGTCTAAGTATTCGTGATATCCTGTTTCCACACGCCTTCCGAGTGAGTGCTGCCGGTTTTTTTTTTTTGCCTTCATTGTTTCGCCTTTGATGGTACGCACACGCCTCTACAGCTGCTTCGACTATATCTACACATTAAATACTTTCTTTCTAGTCAACTACATCACAGCAGACAGCTAAGGCTATGCCAATGGTTTGAGCTGAAAAAAAAAATATTTGTTTTTCCCTCGTTTCAAACGCCAGCGCCGAACAACGCAAATTCAATGCATTTTTCGTCTAAAGCGCAACGATGCTCATTTAATGAGAGAAGTGAAGCGGCGGATGCGAGTGAGTGAGTGAGTGACTCAAGAGCGTTGTAGTAACACACTTTACTCGAGTAGCATTAGCAAATGAGGTGCGTTGGAGTGTGTGTGTGAGAGGAAAAAATATGAACGCCTTCGTGCATGCGTGTGGATCTGTGCTACTTCTAAGGAGCTAGCGTAAGTAACTAGCAGTTCAAGCTACAAGCGAATTTATCGCTCTGGGACTAATGGTAAACGCACTTAAAACTGTATCAACATAATGAAGTACGACACTTACTGCAGCTACCATGCTTCAAGTGAAACAACGCGCACACAAACACACACACATATATATGCTCCTCGCAAAGGATTTTCTGCAAGCTCCCACATACTTGCACATTAAATTGCATGTCAAGCTGATCGCACGAGTTCCACGTTTCATTGAGTAATGGCATTAAAATGTTTCGAGGTATGCTTGCCTCATCTCGTTTGCTGTTTCACTAGTTCAAGTGTACGAATTTAAAATAGTAGTGCCATGTAATTGCCGTTTCACTTGTGCACGTGTACGTACATAATAGGCGAATCGAATCGAATGGAAATCTGTGCAAACAGGAATTGAAACAATAACTGTTGGCACGCAATGCTGTAGGTGTAAGCTCGGTGAATTAAATGGAGGGAAGGCTGAGAGTAAGCGCCTCAAGATACACTTGAGAAAATCGAAATTGTAAAAGGTATTTGTCTATTAAATGCTGCCTGGCGTAATTGAAGGCGTACAGCTTTCCAATGAGTGCTGTGGATGAAAGATCCAACGAGAACGAAATGTTAGAACACACACTTTCTATTGTTCGTATTGAAATTTAGTGAGATGCTGATACGATGTGAGATGATGTACGTAAAAATAAGGCAGAGCTGGCCACCCAAAGCGATCTTAACATAAACCAGTATTATGTTTTTTTCTACTAAAATTTAAGCAAAGAATCATAGACAGGCATATCAGAGACAGTTTCCTTATAGAAAACTCGCGCCAGAGAAATAAATACGCCTATCTTCCAGGAAAATCTACTTTCCATGCTCTTAGAGGTGGCAGCAGAATAGGGGTATTCTCTGAGTCTTGCACGGATGAGGTGCACGGATTGCACGGTTTGCAAAGCTGTCCCATACGAAAACCGGTTTTAGCCGTGCAATCTGTGCACCATGCAAGGGCTTTGCAAGACTCAGAGAATACCCCTAATGTGCTTCTTGGACGTAGAATGAGCTTTCGATAACACACAACACGCTCTAATAGATATGCCGCTGGATAGCAAACGTTATTAAATCCAGCAGCATTACATCTACTCTAGGTCAGGAAAGAGTCAGATGCTTGACATTAGAGCGATCTCGCCACTGCTATGGCCCACCGTGGTAGACAAACTACTCTGCCTGATTAGCGAAAAGTGCTCCGGTATTCAGTTGTACGAAGACGACATGGTCATCCTAATCAGAGGTAGGTTTGAAGGTACTAAACTCCTAAAGACTAACATAGTAAATTCGTACAGGAAAAGGAAAAAAATACACATTTTTAGAATCCTTGCTTTAAGGAGAAAATACATGTCTTTAAAGAGGTCAAATATAATGGCATCCGCGCCTACATGAAGCAAAGCTTTGGCAACAGACCTAAACTGGCAAAAAAAGGTGTATGAAAGTCATCTCTTAATCCAATATAAAATATGCTGCGCCCGTCTGGTAGAATGATGAGAACAACATTCACTGCAGATCTCGAATTAAGAAAGGGGATCCACTGTTTACAGCAAGACCTATATTTGGTGATCCAGTAAGCCTTTAGCATCGTTTTGGGCTCACGTCCTGCGCTTATCACTCCTCATCAGCGCTATTTAGGTCACGTACGATGAAGATAAAGTTCGGCGGTGAACCGCACCAACAACCCACATCCGGTCGTTGGAAGTGTAATAGCCCAATAGTAAGTTCCCGGAAATTTAATATAGGGTCTGGGCAAAGTTTATTTCTTACTTTTTGTGTTTTTACTTTCGTATTCTTGTACCTAATATGAGCATTTACCATCATCGAGTTGTAATCTCATTAGTATAAACTGCAGTTAAGCAATTAGCTGGAAGTCATGGCACTGTATGGATTCTTTTACACGGTGTCATCTATTCTCAAAAGAAATTTAGTGCCGACTATTCCAAACACTTATTTACTTGTCTATTGAATTCTGGTGAAAAAATTGTTCTTGTGCTGCCAATTCTAGGTTTGGTTAAGTCATGGAGGCGCGTGCAAATGGCTCGTACTTCCACTCGGAGGAAGATTTGCCCATTGCGAATGCCTTTTTCATCTTAGTCACTATTCTGTACGTATGTAAGTAGTCAAATATCTGATATATGTACGTAAGTATGTACATATACTACTAGAGCTGTTTAGCTATTTAGGATTTCCATGAGATGTAGCGTGATTAAACAAATTTTATTTTTGCCAGAGAAAAATGTATTAGAATAAAAATATTTGACTCACACCCGTGTGAGCAGAGAAATGCGTTTATCGTACCGCAGGCGGAAGTCATTATTCGCCTTGCATTTATCCGATTAAATTGCGAAATTGAATGGAAAAAAGTGCGGAAGCAATAAGTCATTGCTGGGATGATAAATGTGCAAGAGGCGCGAGGCTATTGCCTACATACTGAAGTAAGTAATAGATGAGCTTAGAAGAGGAGACCGAGAATAAAAGGAAGGAGAAAATATAAAACGCACACTAAAAATTATACGTTTTCTGCTGCGTTTATGCCTTTTAACGCAAGCTACGAAATTTTACATGTTAGCATAAAGTGCAGTTTGCAGAACGTACGTACATACATATAACGGAATGATGTTTTTTTTTTTTGTGAAACATCAGTACAGTAATTTCACACAGTTTATTAACTTAAAGATTAGCCATTTTTTGGACAACAGTGAATCGAAATGGTGCTTTCGAAACAGCTGGAGTAATATAACTCAAAAATGCTTGCTTAACCTGTTTCCAAAAATATTCTGAATTAATACCTGAAAAGATGTTTTTACGCCTGTGGAACGAGGTGTAATTTTCGAAACGGCCTGTTATAACTGTATAATATTTGTTTCACTTTTCTGCACAAATTTTCTGTATTAATCTAACAACTTTTTACATGTGGAACGAGATGGAATTTTCGAAACGACGCGCAGAAATGTAATCAAGTGAAATTTTCGAATGCTTCGTCAATGAACATAAGCAAATATTTGCTAAACACAAATTCCAGTATGTGGAACGATTTGGAATTTTCGAAATCGATTAGGGATTATAGCGCAATAGTGCTTTCTAAGCATATGTTTTCTTTCTACATATATGAGTATACTCGTTTAACAATGAAACAAAACGGAATTTTCGAAATTGATTGCGGCACTTGCTTAACACACTTGAAATGTGTTATAAAAAACGTATTCCTCTGCGGACATGCAGCAATTTTGTAACATTTAAGCACCAGCATCTTGTGGTTGGTTTCTTGCTTTTGTGAAACGTGCTTACAATAGTGCACACAATTTTATTACGTACCTCAGCAAGTAATTTGCCTGATTCGCCATTAAAGCAGGCACAACACGCACACGCACACAAACGACTATCTCGACATTTAATTACATTTCGGAATGAAAAGTCGCTATTTAATGTATGGCAATCACAGGAGCAAATGAGAGCAACAAAGTGCAATCTGTATACTATCTAAGTATATAAAGCAAGGATATGCCTGTATGTATGTACGAATGCTGTCTATGATACACGTACCTTTATAGAGCAATACGCAGCTACAAGCGGCTGCTGTCCATTGCAATGCTTATCTGCTACTTCATCATGCTTGACGTTGATAAATTTTATAACAAACAATGCGTGCGTGTAGCATATCGTACCTGTATGCATATGTTTTTGCTTATAAAGGTATGTACGTATGTACGTTTATTACGAAACAGAAACATAAAGTAAAGTGGCATAAAATGTACACACATTCACACGAGCGTCCTTTGTTTGTTTGTATAGTATACTATACGAGTTGGTAGGTATTCTTGTATTCTCATCGTAAAAAAGCCAATGTTGTTTCAGCAATCATTGCAAAGTGAAAGTGGGCCAGCTGGTCAGTTGAGAGCAACAACAGACGTCATTTCGAGTGGCACAACGGTGACAGGAACACTTGTTTACTTGTTCGGTTGATATGAAATTGGTTAGGCTGTGTGTGTGTGTCTGTGTGCGACCGCAATGGACAAAGCTTCCACTACCTTTACATAAAATAATAATAACGCTTTATTTTTATTACCATAACCATGATGCTGATGGCACTTTTTACCGGCATGGGCAGTGGTAGGTAGGTATGTATATGGAGCATGTAATGGCTGGGGCGTTGTAGCCAATAAAACCATAATGAGTTGTGCTATCAAAAAGATACTATCGCTTGCAGCATGTCAACTACATACCTTTGATAAGGCAGGTAAAAGAAGAGGAGGAGGAGGGGGAATGAAATAATCAGTAAAAACATCAAACGTCACCAATGGCAACAATACTATTGCATTTGACAGCCAACGTAGTTCCGAGTTACAATAGCAATAAAAAGTTACTAGAAAGAATAAGCAAAGCTAGCACTCTCCAAACAGTGTGGAACGATTTGGAATTTTCGAAATGGCTTTTGAAATATAAAGCAGCATGTTTGTCAGTGTTTGGCGAATGAATTAATGTTCTTTTAAAGGTGAAACGAAATGGAATTTTCGAAACAGCAAGCGGAATTAAATTAAACGGCGCTTGTTTTATATGTGCGCAAGTATTTTTGTTTCAAGGCTTTAAACAAGGTTTCGCAGCAAAGTGTAACACAATGGAATTTTCGAAACCGAGTGTGGATTTAGCTAAAACCGCTTGCCTAACTAAGTGCCAGTTGTGAAATGTGAAATAAGGCACTTTGTCTGAGTGTTAAGGCCGTTGCTGTATATAAAACCTACGCAGAACATAACTCAACCAAACAATTACACATTTCTACCACTGCCGACAGCATAAGGAAAGTAGAGGCATAAGCGAAGATATGAAATATTAAGTGCAACAACATCAAGTGTCACTATCAACACAACTTTTGTAACTGACAGCAACAGTAGTACGTACAAGTACCTACACACATACATGCATAATTCCACCTTATAAAGTAAGTGTGTGCTATACGAATATAATAATAAGAAAAACAAAACAAAAGTCAAATAAATAAATGACAATAGCAGTGCTGTTACAGCACAGCATGGACACGAGAATAAAAACCGAACGTCCGTTGTACATAAATACATATCTTGGCATATCGCATAAATATCTTAATAGTTTGCGTTGAAGGCAATTACTTTGATAAAGCTTTGCCGCTTTTTTCTTCAGCAAAAGCGGAGCTAGCGAAAATTCGTACTTACTTGACGACCAAGCAGTTAGCCAGGCTCCCCAGATACCTCAGCGAAGTCATATTTCAGATGGTAGTAGCTCCATTTTCAGCGAGTCGTCAACGCTTTCATTACAACACCAACCAGCACTACGGCGGCAAGCCTTAAAATATACCTAGTTTTTTCATTATTATCTGCTGTTTGCGTACAATTTGAGTATGTCACCATTTGCCTCATTGCCATTGGTCTTATTGCAACATAAAGGAAGTGTAGTGTAATCCCACACCCCTCACGCTGTGGCTGTGTCGTGTGTCGAATGGCGCGAAGGACTACGCTCCGACAAACGATACGAAAAAGAAAACAAATATGCTTACCGCAAAAGACACAACAACCCACTGAGTATATTGGCTTCTTTGTTATACATATACATAAATGTCCGTGCGCCTGTAATTATACTACCTTATAGAGCGCATTGTCTACGACCAACGAGCATTAAGCTAAGTGGCGCAAAGACAGTGCTGAGGCGGTAACCTAGCTAGCGCACATTTAGCAACACATTTCACGCTGTTGCTAGTATTGGACAATGGTGGCGATACGTTCGGAAAATTGCGCTGCCAAGTGACTCTCTGTTGTAAGATTGCGTCATTATTTAAATATGACCGCAGAGAGTTTACTTATTTGTGCGTGTGTTGGAGAAGAGTAGGGCCTTAGCAGGTCGTATTTTTGTTTTCAGTTTGAACGCATGCGAAAAAATCTTGCAAGGCAATCGTGGACAATATCAATATTAGCGTAGTGCCGCGCTATCACTGTTTTTGCTATCGCATCGTTAGCTAGTAATAATTTCTCATTTAATCAGCTATTACCTAGTGTGCATAAAGAAGACTCAAGGGGACTTAAGGAGAACTTATGGTTGGCAAGCGTGTAGGTGGTTGAAGATGTAATTTTGTATGTACATATGTATGTATGTATGCAGTGTTGGTTGCTAACAATGATTTGTGAAATTGTTGTAGAAATGAGTTTAAGATTCAGTGTTGAGTATTACACTGTGCTTGTAAGGGAAATAAATAACTGAAGATACTGCTTTAACATGTTATTAACAGATAGCAACGATTACTTCAACATTTTGGTTAACGGAACGATTTGGAATTTTCGAAACAAATTGCATTTTCAGCCTATATCGAGGTAACTGTTGCTCTTTTACTGTTTCACGTTAAGCTAGTCATACTTAGCATATTGAAACAATTTGGAATTTTCGAAACAAATTGCATTTTACAGCTACGTTTCTTAAGAAGACTCAAACTAAAAGGTGGAAAATGTTAAATACTTGAAGGTTTCGGAAAAAACTTATTTTTAGCTTTTAAGCGCTCGAGACGGAAAGCTCATAGTTAAAAAAAATTTATTTAGTACGTGTAGTGTAATAAAATATTGTGATTCAAGCATTTTTAATAAGAAAAAAAAAGATTCCGTAGAGATTTTTACCTATCACACCTTCATATGTGTGATAGAAATACATAAAAATAATCTGATCATCCAGATTCTTTTCCTTTATTAACAACTAGCTGCCGATTGCAGTTAGATGTTGAAGAATAAATTTATTTTTAGGATTCTAAAAGGGGTTTTTGTGGTAGTGCATAGACGGTTCGATATTTTTTCTTTGAGTAGTAAATCGCTGAAACAAGTTGAAAGGATATATACATACATATACCAGTACTTATACGATAAATTTGTTCCTTTTTTATATATGTTACTTTAAAAAAATTAATACTAACCTTTAAGTGTGCTCACGGGGGACCCATCCAACTTCCAAAGTTATGATTTACCCACGCAAAGTGCCGAAATAAAATCATTTAACTGCAGTTATTTAACAAAGAAAAGAAAATACTAGGTTGAGTTTTCGAGAGTTGTACGAGAAAAAGTTTCTTGCGTTTATTTGGTGTCTTCTGCGTACATTCACAGGTTTGTACAATAGTTAGATCAATGTATGCAGTTGCTTTGGTGTTATTTTCTTATATCCGTAAACTGTTTCGAAAATTCCATTTGATTCCATATCAAACTTATAGCTATACTTTCGGTAAAATATTACTACCTAAAGCTAGAAGTAGTGGCGCTATACTTATATTTCGCTATAACTACGAAATAAAATCACAATTGCGCTCATTTTTTAAATAAGAAATAAATAGAAGTGTAAATCAATTTTACAATGCAGAAAAGTACAACAACGCAAAAGAAACGATTTGGAATTTTCGAAACACTTGGAAATCAGTGGAAATCCTGAAAAAAATGCCAAAAACGCACATTTAATAAAAGTAAATAGCTTAAAAACACCGCTTTGTGCATTAACCGATTTCAAACATTCGCAACAAGAGCGCCAAAAACGTAACGATGTTTTATACAACACCTCAAGGCTAATGGATACCCATTTATCACCGCTCGTGGCTGCCAAACTCGCAAAACATGCCGCAAGCGACATTTGATTTCAACATACAACATGTATGTATGTATATACATAGTACATATATATTTTTTACCTAGTTTCACCCACAACAACAAAAAAAAAACCAGGATTCAAATTTAAATTTAGTTGAAGTGCATTTTTCATGACTTGCCACTGTGTGTATGTATGTAATTGGTTAGTATAGTAGTTACAACAAAACGTATCGATTCAACCACCAATCATTTGCGGTATATGCAGTTGCATGGATAAAAATTATATGTTACCAAAACAACAAGCAACAGTTTTAAATGGGCTACCATTTTTTTAGAGTAAAAGTAATTTAGTCAAGCAGCAAATAGATCAAAAGTGTACTTTGCTTTCACATTTTTTTTAGGTACATATTTTGTTTTCACTTTTTTTCTGGTTTCGGATCAGTGATCGAAAATGGAAATGGATTTTAGTTCTACGAAATAAAAAACAAAAAAATCGAAAAAAGTGTGCTTGTTCATTTCTCATGTAATATTTGCACTAACAATGCCCTTGTTTTTTTTAGCTTTTGCATTTGTTTTTGTTTTATTCTTTTCTAACCGCAAATCCAATTCACTTTTCATGCCAACTCTAGTTTATTTGTTCACTATCGAAACAACAACAACAAGAACAATTACAATATTTCAAACAAATATTAGGTACATCAACCAAGAGTAGTTATACCCCGAAGGCAACAAGGGAGTGGCAGGGACAGCGCGCACGTAAGTGAGTGAGTAAGTGAGTGAGCTTTGGGGATATGCAGTTGATACTGAAGCAGCATTTCAATAGCTTCGTTAGTTAACGAATTGATTGATTATTTTCCAACAGAGCTAACGACAACAGGCAGCCAAGGTGAAGGTATTGGCGCCAAGGGTTGTGCGGATGGCACACAGAAAGAAAGGAGTAAAAGTAAAAATTCTCTTTCTGCTTTCTGTGCCATTTTGCACGCAACATTTGTTGTGCAAAAGAAAAATTACTGCAAATAGTAAGTCGACAAAGAACGTTAGCTTAGCAGCAACAACAACAAGGCATTTGAGTACCATTCCAAAGCACTTGTTTTTTTTTTTTAGTTGCAAAAGTAAAGTTTGCGGTTCGTTACGATTTTCGAAAATGACGGTAGTTGTTTTGTCGTTTTTTTTTTGGTATTTCAAGCTAAACCATTGTTACCATTGTACCTTTGTAACGGTACAAATAGTATATCGTTGCCTTAATATAGAAAGGCCCTATCTCACATCGTCGCTGAAATGCACAAAGCCGTAACTAACTAAAATCTTTTATTGCATAAAACGATGTAAGGCCACATAATTCTATCAAATGCATCATAACCAATTAAAACGTAAATTTTCGATTTTTAGTTAGTTACGACTTTTTGTATATCAGCGACGATGTCAGATAGGGCCTTTCTATATTAAGGCAACGATATGCGAACCAAAGGGATTTGATTGTTTGGCTGTTTTGTATTGTCCTATGTTGCGCGACGTCTCGGCAATACACGATGCAAAAGTGTAAGTAAAATGAGAGAAAAGTTTTAGTTGTTGAGCGATGCACACACACACACATGAACACACGCCTCGGGGTTTACGCAAAGGGACACATGTGTTTACACACATACACATTTGTGCACACAAAGCTGGCCTCTAGTTAAGCCAAAGGCTATTGTAAAGCCAAACAAATATATTTGTTATACATACATATGTATTTACTTTCAGCTGTGCTGTAGCAAAGTTTTTTTTTTTTTTTAGATTAAAGTGTATGTACGCTTTGCGTGTATGTGTTTAAGTAAACACAAAGTTTAATTATACCCGAATTGGGGTAATTTGCACCTTTTCTTTACTATAAATTGTTGTTTGACAGCTTGACAAACTAACAATGAGTACAAAAAAAGAGGAAAAAAAGGGCTGTCACCCTTTTAAGCCAAATTAATGTAGCATACAATACATGGAAAAACTTTATGATTTGTGTGATAGTCTAGACGGGGCAGTTTGAGCAGGTTATGCCTAGGCTAGTAGCACGGAATGCAAAGCTTAGTTAGCCGATAGGCATACACATTTAGATGGTTTTCAACTAGTAGAGATAAAGCACTGCGGACATATGTATATAGGCAAGTACTAGTTTTTAGTTCAAATGTTTTGTATGTTAAGCACTGCTAAACGATACAAATTTTGCGTTAATCTTATTAGCGATGAAGACGTAGTGCCAATTAATAAGGTCGTTTCGAAAATTCCACTTTGTTCCAGATTGTTTTTATTAAAATTTTCCACAATTTCTAAAGCATCATTATTCTTATACTATGTTTTACTATATTTAAGGCCAAAATAAAATGTATACTATTCAAAACTTTAAAGTCCACTTTGTTCCCTTCAGTTTTAATTAATTTTTTTAACGTTTTACGATAAAATTTCAATAGGTTTCAGTAAGTGATAATACTAACCGCTTATACCAAATTAAGCGCTCAATTTAGCAGCAGTGGAGGCGTATAACATTTAAAAATTTTGTTACCAAAATTCCATTTTTTTCAATTCCTATAGCCTCACTTAGGAGCTACTTTCTTCAGCTAGCGCTCGAGACTATTTAATTTACATTTTTAAAAGCTAAAAACTTAACGTTTTTTTTAGAATATTGGAGCTACTCTTATTCTAAGCGAAAAGAATCAAGGATATAATTTCAGTGTTGAAGTAAAATAATTCATACTTTGGGCAAGATTTAGGGACAGTAATTTGTAACAGAAGAAGTACCAAGTTATTGGAGGGTTCGTCTCAGAAATTCCGTAAGTTTTTGTTAAGATTTAACTGCATATCTGTAAATTAATTGAAAGCACTATTCGCTAATAAAAATTTAAATCAATTTACCTTATTACAAGCGCATTCGCATATACATATACCAAGTTATGGCACACTACAGCACACCAGATAAATAACTTTTTTTTTCGATAGCTTTATTTCGTTTCGTAAAGCTTGTGTTAAAATTCCAAAATACTTATGTTATTTAGCGCGCCATTAAGTTTTAGTGGTTCCCTAAAATTGTACTTATTAAAATATCAGGCGTTTAAGGCGTTTTCTCATAACCAGGCAATGGATTTTTAGGACCTAAAAACCTATAAAAAAGGCAAAATAAAGTAACGAAATAGGCTGGAAAAGGCAAAATAAAATAGCGAAAAAGGCAGGAAAAGGCACTAGGTATTGTAAAAAAGGCAAAAAAAGGCAAAAGAAAATAGCGATNTATATTTTTTAATCTTAAAAAAAAATTTTAAATGCTATAATCACTTTTTTAAAGGTAGAAAAGGCAAAAAAAAGGCAAATATCTTAAAAAAAAGGCAAATATCTTAAAAAAGGCAAAAAAAAAAGGCAACATCAAATGTGTATATATGGAATCAGGGAAAGCTAAATCGTGGACATTCGTAATCGAATGTACTCTATCTCTTTAGCAGAAAAAAAGGCAATTTCCATAAAATCCGTTCCCTGCTCATAACGTTTCAAATATTCCATTTCGTTTCTTTGCAAAAATTGGCCAGTGGCGCCTTAATATTGAAGCTAAATCTTATAAGAAGCTGGTTTTAAGCCTGTTTCGAAAATTCCATATTGTTCCTATAGCAGTATTATTCAAATTCGCCCTAAATACAAATCTTAACAAAAAAACTGCATGATTAAGCACAAATCTGGTTATCAAGTACCCTTTTACAGTACACATTTACAACCTTAAATAGTTTCATCGATTTTTACCATCGTATATGAACACTAATTACGAACGAAATTCTTTCCCATAGTTGTAAATGTGCAATTGCTCATGCTGATTAAATCTAAAATAGCTCTACTAATTCCATTTTGTTTCGAAAGACATAAATATTCAAACACTTTAAATGCAAATAAAAACGCATACAGAAGCAATTGCATCATTTTACTTTAAAATGTAAGCGAAAATAAAAATAGCGCACAAAAATATATACATACATACTACATATGTAGGTATGCACATACAAGCTGCTACATTATTTATTTAGCTGCCTTAAAAAAATTACACAAGCAAACAAGCGCGCGACATACAAATAGGCGCTAACACTTTGGGCAAAATCAGCTCATACATAAATCCAATTAGCGCAAACATTTTGCGTTCAACCGAAATGTGCAAACAAATAAGTGTGAATATTTTTTTTTTGTTTTTCACATTTGCCCTACATTAGTACGCCGAAATGTATGCAAAATCAAATACATACGTTTGTGGTTACTTTGCTTGTTTTATTTTCATGTTTTAGTGTCGTCAGTGCAAACAAAAAAAAAAAAAACAGTAATGCAAAATAACTGCAACGCAATCTACTACACTTTCCACATACATATGTAGTGGTATGAAGCACACGCTGGCGCAATGGTTGAATTGTTGGCATGCTTTTAGGCGTACATGCGGACATACATTTTAAATACCCGCGAGTCACCACATGATTGTGCACATTGTATTGCAACAATTGCAAATAAAAGTCGAAAAGGCAATTAACTTTTTATGTTTACGTTTATGTTAGTTAGTAGTGTTGCATTGTATTGGTTTGCAACAAGCGGCGCCCCGTGGTGCCTATAGTTATGCAATTGTTTAACACAAGTGGCGGAAAATGCCTCCAGGCATTTCTATAAGTTAGGCGCAAAGAGGAAGAAAGAGAGAAAGGTTAATAGTAGCAGGAGATTGAGTTTCACACTTTCGTTCGAGGGATATGTTTTTCCACAAAACTTTACATTATTTAGGTCGACAAAGCGGTTGCCACCTTCAGGTGAGGTCCAGAGTAAGACGATTGCCCTGGGCATACGTATACGGCTCCTTTACATGTAAGTATTTAGAGAACTCAACTAATGTCGCCAAAGTACAACAATTACTATTTCCACAATGCAAGCACAGTACATTATAGGCAGAATGAATTAGTTGAATTGCGCGGCACAGCAATGAGTATCTACTTTCTTTTTGATTACAAGTCGTTTAAGGTATAATTTTTCCCCCTTTCAACTAACTAGTCGCGATATAAGAGAAAGTGCCTAGCCTTGTATTCAATAATTAAGCATGCATATAAATTCCACTCGATACTATTGCCACATTTATGTAGAACCACCAAGTTTTATTTCACTTTTTTAGATTTTTCTTACTGTATTTGGACTTTATTCTTCTAAAGGATTAGTGAATATAAGTCAAAAAAACTGCGATTAAAATATCCCAATTGCATTCTAATATTTACTTTAAAAATTCACCAAATTTCTACTTAGTTTCGAAAATTCCATTTCGTTCCCTACTAAATATTTGCTAGTTTAGACATCTTAACTATAAAAAATTACGTTCACACTAATGATCGCATTAAAAATGAGTAGTTGACAAAGTGTTTCGAATATTCCACGACTATTCTTAAACAAATTTTCAAGGTAAGTATCTGCGACATAAGTTACGCACTTGTGAATGTATTTATGTATGTTGTACATGGCATATTTTCATGGCATGTATGTGTGTATTTTCAAAAGTTTTGTTCCAAAAATCCACGCGTTCCCCATATTTTTTTTTTAACTAAGGAGTTCAGCTCCTATATTATATAAAAAATCATATTTTCTTTATCGAACACGTATACATATATTTGTTTCGAAAATTCCATTCGTTCCTCATACAAATATTTTTCACATATGCCATAAATAGTATGTCCATACAATGTGTGCAACAGATAGTATTTAATATTTGTGTGTTTCGAAAATTTCCGTCGTTCCTTAGCACTGCTACGCAAACCTAAACATAAGTAAACTGATTTGCAGATTTCGATTTTTTAAAGAGGTGATTTAAGCAAATTATTGATTTGGGTATACATTCGAATGCAAATATGTATGTACACACAAATTCACAAAAAAAAAAATTAGAAATTATATCTTCCCCTATTTTTTTTTCTTTTCCTAACATAAACTTATGCAAAAACAGCATTTCTGCTAGATTTGCCTAAAAACTTTAACAAATCTCACTGATAGCATATTTTTAACTTTTATTCCCCTTTCATCCATCAGAAGCCATTTATTAACGCTTAGCTTTCAATTAAGCGCATTAGCTCCATTTATATTTATTTCTTGCTTGGCTTTGTTGCTTCGTCGGCCATATTGCTAACCGAGCTTTTAGCGCGCCAACAAGTTTTTTTTTTTTTTTATTTCTATGCAATATTAATAAAATAAAATTCGAAGCAACTAGCTATTAGTGAAAGTAGTAGAACAACAAAATGACATAGAACATGCAAACTGCATTCACTCTTTCGTTGGAAGGATATTTGTTTATTTTATTTTTTGGCCTGCTACTTTTCAGCGCTCTTTCTACTACCTTGCGGGTGCTTAATTCGTAATCGGCTATATACTTTGCTTATTTTGCTTCGTGTTGCATTCCATTCGCATGCACATCAACTTCCATTTACATGCAAAAGTATGTGTACATACATATATACATACACCCATACAAACTTCGGTAAGGCGGCCATTATCCCCGCTGCAGTTTGCAAATGTGAAGTTTAAGTTTGTTGGCACAGCTGCCATTTGACCTGCTTTTCGGCATCAGCTTTCACAACTTTTACTTCCTTAGTTTTTGCAACCACATAGCATACATAAATATATACCTACGTATTTGCATGCATATGTATATGAGGGTATAAGTACAATATTTCCTTCTTGCTGCTTTCCTTTTATTTCGCTGACCTGTGTACCTGTGTGCCACTTTTGTAAAACAGTCGTGTGACACGCAAATTTTTGATCTTTTCGAGTGGCAAAACTTAAAATTTTTCATGTTTCAAATTGATATTTTGAGTGAGTATTTGCTGGGCGTGGAGGGATGGCGCCTAAAAGTAGGCATGCCGAGTAAGACTTAAGTCGTAAAATCAATATTACTGTAGCTGAGTAAAAATTTACATATTTTCATTTTCATTATAGGAATAAAACTTTCAAAAAGTACGCAACGAGCTATAATTTATTGGTGGGCGAGAGAAATGCATGTAAAAGACATTCAAGAATTAATATGTAGGCAAGTCTGGGCGAGGGCATAATGACACATTCTCTCTGCCGAGGTTAAATAGCGCGTTGCACTTAATTCGGGAAGATGGACTGGAATCGAAAACTTGTTTCCGTAAAATTATAACCGCCATCTACGTATGCAAGGCAACCTCACTATTCTGCTTTGAAAACAGGGTTTCTATTAGATGTGCGAACAGAAGCCAACGAGAATAACCTGCAGGCCAAGATCAAGGGCCCTTTATCCTTATTTTTACTGATGTCGCTGAGCTGAATATTAAAGTTGGCTGTAGAACCTACTCGCAAAACTACTTACTTCCAACTCAGCCTCGCCCACAATTTTGTACAAAAGCTTTGAAACAACATGGAACAGTGAGGCTGGTGGATAGTGGAACTTACTCACAAGAACTGTCAATTAACCTCAGTCTGGCATTATTTGACAATTTTGGCGTATTTCATAACTTTCCATACAAGTTTTGAAACACTATGGAAGTTGGGCACCATTACTTTTTGCTGCTCTGAATAAATATTTTATGTTTAAAAATTAAAAATAATGGAATTTTCGAAACACCTTCTGTTTTTCTTAAGTTGAAGTCTGCTTAATAGAGAAGTGGACCAGAAAATTATATCAATAGTTTATGTTTGAAAAAACTGATTGAAACACAATGGAATTTTCGAAACACTTTTTCATCTCTTTATATTACATACAGAAATGAACGAGAAAACTTTATAGATATTTTATGTTAAAAAAAACGTTTGTGGAAACGCAACGGAATTTTCGAAACACCCTTCTATTTCTTTACATCGAGATCTATCTAATGAAGAAATTAACCGGAAAACATTTTCGCGGGGTTTTTTACTCTGGAAATGAAACGGAAATTTCGAAACAGCATTTGTTGACTTAAATTACTAAAAAAAAATAGAATGAAACACAATGGCATTTTCGAAACATCTTCTGATTTTCTAACATTTGCATACATAGGTCTATATAATGAAGAAACTAACCAGAAGAACTTGTATATTTATAAATACTTTATGTTTGAAAAAACTGATGGAAACGCAATCGAACTTTCGCAACACCTTTTGATTACTTTACATTGAGGTCTATCTAGTACAGATATTAACCAGAACGCTTTTTCGTGGGCCTTCTTACTGTTCCAGTGAAACGGAATTTTCGAAACAACACACTTTTCCATTTAGGTTATACAATTTTTTATGTTTGAGAAAAAAAAAACTGATGGAAACGCAATGGAATTTTCGAAATACCTTTTGATTTATTTACATTGAGGTCTATTTAATACACAAGTTAACCAAAACACGACATAAGTATTTTATGTTTGAAAAAAAAAATAGTGATGGAAACGCAACGGAATTTTCGAAACACCTGCCGATTTCCTTACACTAAGGTCAATCTAACATAAAAATTAACTAGAAAACTGGATAAACATTTTATGTTGAGAAAACACTGATGAAAACGCAATGGAATTTTCGAAACACCTTTTGATTTCTTTATATTAAGTTTTATGAAGTACAGAAATTAACCACATAGCCTACTCGTGGGCTCCTTTTTTATTGAAATGAAACGGAATTTTCGAAGCAGTACACTTTCTTACAAGATAACGATTTCAAAGTCGCAATAATAAAGTTGTTTCTGCTTTTACGAACTTAAGCTTCAGCTTAGCTAATAAAAGATATGAAAATCAAAAACCCACAAAAATATCTAGTACCATTTTAGACTATTTCAAGCTAGAGAAACTGAGTTCGTATCAAGTTTATATTAAAAACAAATGTAATGACCCGTAATTTGCCAACTCATTTGATATTTTGCCCTGGATATATAGTATAAGCTACTAATATGTCAACCAAGGCTTTGCAAAAAAAAGTGTATAACCACGACATTATCATTAGTAGCCTCATTTTATTGTCATCGAAATTGCTACTTGCCTATATGCTACTTTTTCTTCATACATCACAAAACGACTCATATAAATGTGCTACAATTTATCTCACTTTATTCATGGCACACAGTAATCCCCTTTCCCGTACTACTTCCGAAAATGACTGGCCTATATTTAGGCGTTAGACACAAGAAAATGTTTACAGACAGTAAGTTTTTTTTTTTGGTGGTGTGCATGTAGGCATGAAAGCTTCCTTGTAAGCTTAAGAACATAGAATGCTTGAGCGACTAAAGGTCGAAGTGGCAGCATCAATAAATTTAAATAACAAACTCTACTACTGCTTCTACTACATATTTACAACCCGTACTACTGCGCTACTGCACTGCTAGCACTGAAATAACGATAAATAAGTGTAGAACTAACGTATTTTTCTTATTTTCTTTTCGGAGCAATAACACAATTTTTACAATGACTTCAACGAAAAATAACTGTTGTTGCATAAAGCAGGGCTGCTGCCTGCTGGCGAATTTCGTGTTAATTTTATTTTATTACTTTTCATTTAGTTGCACTAGAGTCCTAAATTCAGAAGGAGCTGTGAAAGAGATACTCGTAACTGCAGGAGGAGTCGGAAAGATTAAAAGCAGGCGAAAATGAAAATTTGTAGAAAAGGGTGGATAATTTTTACACCACTACACATAAACACAATTATATATGTATGTATGTATGTATGTGAGCAATCCTTGCATTTCGAGCACTCAAACTTTAGGGTTTTTTGTGCGCACCACTTGACTTTTCGACATTTGTTGGGATTTTCTCTAGCCCAAAATTACTAACGCCTACATATGTAAGTAGTATTTTATTAATGTTGCCACTATTACAGGCGCTCCAACTACTACATGCGTATATAACTAATGTTTGCGCACCAGAAATATATGATAAAATAAATCAGCATATTTCATTTTAAGCATATTTCTACAAACACAAAAACAGCACTAACTGCTGGGTAATAGTCACAAGTTGAGATTACCATTTGTTATGACCGCTGAATGAGCGCAGCTTACACGCCTTAGTGTAGGCTAGTAATACGCTTTGCTTCTGATAAAGCAATAAACTTTATTGTGCCAAGATTCCGGACAGAATTTGTAATAAAAATACATACATATGTACGTGTGTTACAAGTACTACTAGATGGGGTAAGTTTTTGATGACGAGATGATGATAGGGGTGAAAGAGTAGTCATTAATGAAAACAAATCATTGCCACATTCCCATAGCTTAGTTGCATAATGATGGCAAAAACAAGGATTAGAAATTAGTGCAAATGCTCCCTTAAAATCATAGGAATTAAGATACAAAATTAAACATTGGTTGTCAGCAAGTTTTATTTATCGTTACATTCTGGAGCCAAATGGCTAAAAAATATAGTGTTTCGAAAATTCCATATCGTCCCCATGTCACCAAATTAACATCCGCTGCAATACTACACACAAAAAAAAAATATCTACGCCTTATATTCTATTTGGTTTCCGCCCATGTAAATTAAGTTCAAGGAAGGTTCATTCCGGTACCAAAGTGCAACAAATATTTAGTGTTTCGAAAATTCCATATCATTCCCAAGTCACTAAATTAACATCCGCTACAATACTACACACAAATACAGTGAGGCAACACAAACAAGAGTTATTCTCCGTTCCTTATACTCCATTTCGTTTCTGTCCATGTAAACTGAGTTCAAAGATGGTATTTTTTATTATGCGGCTCCAGAAACTATTTGTTTTAATGTGTGCTCATATTTAGAGTAAATCTAAAGCACAATGGGTATTTCTTGTTTGATTTGAAGAGCTACTTCGCATTTCCACATATGGCCATTTGTGCCATTTAAAAAATCCATGTGCAAACAAACTTAATGACACAATTTCTTGACGTAATGTCAAATGTATTTTTTAATGCCTAAATTTGTCATTAAAATTTGTGTTATTTGCGGCCTAGGACCCCTTTCTCATGCAGATCTTAAAATTTATCTGCACTTTAAACACAAATTTTGTTCTGAAAAAAAAGTTAAATGCTTCGCATATGCCATTCATTTCGACCACTATTTGTTTGTAATTTTATATACAAAAAAATAATTACAAAAATGGTTGATAAGACCTTGAAATTCTAGAAGTGGAATAAGAAAAAACATTTCAAATATTCCATTTTGTTCCGACTTCGAATAAAAAATTTAACACGACGATAAATACGCTTAATTTCACTTAAAAATGCTAAATATATGCAACGTTTCGAATATTCCATTTTGTTCCAATCGAGATTTCGGTTTTTTTCGCATTAATTGTATTGAAAAATACGTATTGCGACTAATATTACATCTTTTAAGCAACTCACGCATAAAAGTCGGCAACTTATTTTTAAAACAAAAAAAAAAGAGCATTGATAAGTAATCAGACAGTAATCAGCGAAAAAACTTTCCATTTTTAATATTCCATACCGTTCCAGAACTTTCGATTCGCGAATTTATTGCTAAATGTAATATAATTTTACAACCAGCAAATTCCACTTAAAACCCAACCAACATATTTCGCTTCATCAAGCTTACTTTCCTGATCTTAACTGCAAATTCAATTTAAAATCATTGCCTGCCATCAGGTGCTGCACAAAGCTCATTCACTAACTTTTGTTTACATAAGCTCATTTAAGCTGCCGCTATGCTTGAACTCGCAATATTACAGTTAGATAAAAATGGCACTAAAAATTGCACACGCCCACGCACACCGACGTGAATGGAAAACTGCAAACTGCAACTACTTTAATTGTAAATTTTTTTAGTTACCTTTCTGTGAGCTGCACACTGCACTACTGTCATAAGCTCCACTAAAACTGTTTAAGTAGCATGCATGTGGTATGCGCTCACGTACCTACACACCAAACCAATGGCTATAGTTGTGCGCGCGTTGTTCTCGCTGCAGCAGATAGCGTTGGTGGCGTTATACAAAACTTTTTCTATATGTTAATTATAGCTTTGGAAAATTTGCGTTTTATGCGAATAAATTTGGATTAGAGTATGAGTAAGTACGCATACGCTTGCTTTCGTCTTTGTAGAGTATAGGAAAACTTTGCGCACGAAATTAGAATTTTCGCAAGTTCCTCGGTTAATAATCGAAAAGGTGCATGGGAAGATTAAGCGAAAAACGCCTATGAAATTCTAGGCAACGAATAGTTTTACTCATATTATTAATAGTCTTACACAAGTTTGTTTGCAATTAAATTTGCGCAAATATCGTAGCAACTGGAGGCTAAAATAATGTATGTATGTATGTATGTATATGAGCGTAGTAAGCATTAACTCGGTAGATAGTAATTAATTACAAGATTCTTCTCATATTTGCTTTGGATAAGCCAAATGCTAATAAAATGCAGTAGCCGTGTGGTAGTGGGAATTCTTACTTTGCTTAATTTCTGTAGGAAGCAAAATTAGAAATGAGTTTTTTATAGTTGATTTGCGCAAATTTGGTAAGAAATTGCGTAAAGTTTGTAACTGTAGTGATTTTGAAGAAAAGTGGAAAGCGCCTAAAAATCGACCAGCCTGCGGTTTGATTCAGCATACCCTTTTGATCAGTTAATTAATTGAAATAAATAAGACGCTCGCTGTGGGTAAGCACGTGGGGTATATTCTGCTACTGCTGACTTTTCGTTATAAAATTATGCGGCTTAATTAAGAGCACGAATGCCTCTTAGCATTAATTAAGCCCTTGACAGTTTCAAATGTTTGGAAAATTTTAATATTTTTCGCTGAATCAATATGAAAAGTATATTTTATTTTCGTTATTTCGAGTTATAAATATGTATTATACTGGCATCTAAACGTTTTCTTACAAAAAGAAAACAATGGAACATTATGGAATATTCGAAACATTTTAAATTTTGCCTCTCTCATGCCTCATACAGCCTTAGAACTGTTTATAGATCTGTTTTAGGACTCTCATGTGTTAGAACGATATGGAATTTTTGGAACATTACTTTTCTTAAATAATTTGTTACAATAGATTAAGTAGCAAACCTTTTTTGTTTGAAAATGGCATAAGAAACGCAATGGAATTTTCGAGACACTTCTGATTTCATTACATTGCGCATCTAATATAGAAAGTAGGTAATAAGAAAACCCTTTTAACCCAGATAACGAACAAGATAACGAATTCGTAATAATTCATTTTTACAAATATGTAATTTCCTTTAGATGGTCTAATAAATTTCTATTAAAATAAAAGATTTGCATATTTTATCCAGACAAATTCCTTAAGATCTATTTACTGGGATAAGAGTAGAACTGGTTGTCATATCTGCAAATATACAGCCAATAATACACACTTTTAAAAAAAGGAAACAGCGAAGGCGAGGTTTATTTCCGGGAAAAAATCGAATTAACATCAGTTCTGCAAAATTCATAGACAGGAACCTGTTTAATTTTGTTTATATTAAAAAATAATTGTTAAAGAAAAATATTACTATTTAAACAAGTGAACCTTTGTGGCAGATGTAGCTGGTTATTTGTAGTTATTAACTCCGCGTTGCTTGGATCACTGAAGTGGGAACAGTGAATTAGTTTAAATTAAAAATTTGCGAAAGCTTTCTCTAAAATGTACATGTGTATGTAGAAAAACAGCAAGTTTAAATCAATTCTAAATACCTGAATCTAAATCGCTGAATTTATTGAATAACATTAATTTTGCGTGAGGAACGAAATGAAATTGACGAAACGCATACATAAAATGTTACGTATAAATTACTGAAATGTTTCCAAACAGCTGTGCAGATTATAAAACATGGCAGTATCGCTGAACTAATTACTTTTATACAAGGAACGAAATGAAATTTGGGGAACACATTAAGATTGTCTAAAATTAAGCTTTTAGCGAGTGCATAGTGACTACACAAAACTGAGGAAACAAAATGGAATTTGTGGAACATGCGAAAAACTCGCAAAACGACATTTCAATTGCTTAAAAAAAAAACTAAAGTTAAAAATAATAAATGAATGCTCTTTATTTGGGTACACGATTGCGCAATGGGAAAATATATGTGTACATATACTATGTATATTTTTTGTATACCTGCCACACCGACTGTTATCTTTACCAGTGATAAATTTCAACAAATATGAAATTTGTAAATCTCGCAAATAAATCGCAATTACTTAAAATCAAACATCGTCGTCGCTCAAGCCTTGTCTAAGCAAAACACCTTAAGGCTGCTTACTATCACTTTATGTACAAACAATGTAGTGATTGCATCAAGCCAGTCTCATACGTATGTATATAGGTAGCAGCAAGCTAAGCTGTTAGCATGAAGACATACATAGCAGCCATACAAACAATTTTGTTACACCAACCCAGATCTTGAAGTTTATGCAACATTAAGTAGCGTTCACTGCTAACGATTTTCACATGTTTTCAAGTTTACTTAGCTGAGCTAAGCGGACACCTTACTACTTTAAGCATATGTGCTTACGTACATATGTATGTATGTATATATTTTTCTATGTATACGCTTAGGGACGTTTTGTTTATATGCTCATACATATTAACACACGCACACAGTATATGCATGAATGCATATGCACCATTGTATGCATACATATAGGCACTTTTGCTTGTTTTTTGGTTAGTGTGTTGAAAAATATGTGAAATATAAACAATTATCATGGGAATTGGCTGCAACAGACTTTCATCTTCGTCATTCTCTTTTCCATACTTTCTTCACTCACAGCTTGTTTGACGCTTTACGAGATTTTCCATTAAATCTCATTTTTAGGCAACAACAAAGACAATACCCCAAATGGCTTGAATAAATTCGCAGCCGGCACGTACATACATACATAGGTATGTAAGAGTAAGAAAGTGACGATGGCAGACGAGTTGTGCGACGAAAACTTTAAGGTCCCAACACAACAAAGAAACGATTTTCTTGGGATTTTACACTCCCACATAATTGTTATAGTTTTTATTGGAGCGCTTATGTACATGTGTGTGTGTGTGTGTGTGTGTGTGTGTGTGCGCGCGCGAATGGCTTTCATTGCCTCCTTGTGCAATGTCTTACTTCATCAAGCATTCCAGCCTTTTTTGTGGCTCTACATTCGCCGCCTGCTTTTATTGCCTATGTGCAGCAGCAGCTAGATGTGTGTGCGCGTGTGTGTGTGCCACTCAAGGGAACATCATAATATAAAGTGCTAAAATGCTACGCCATTGCATACTTTTAGGCAGTTAAACCGCAAGCAGACTTTATTTTAGTTGGGGCAACGTTGAAAGAAAATAGGCGCGCGTCGACGAAAAAAAAATAAATAAATAAAAGTGTTGCATAACTCTAGGCTAAATCGCTCGCATAAGTAAACTTTGTTTTCATATACTTTTATTTTTGTTGTTGTTATAATGTTTGCTGCGGTTATGCGCTCTTGTTTTCCGCTTAATAAAAGTCGACAAATATGAAGTGTAAAAAGTGGCGTGTGTGTGGTGGAGTGTATGGCTAAGGCCAGGCAAAGCAACGAAAAAAACAAGCACAAAACAGAAATGGTTGAACCCACAAATGGTAAAACAAATGCGCCCAAAAGTATGCTAAATAGCTGTGAAACTGCGAAGTAACTGCGAAAGTGGATTTTTTTCTTGTTTTGCTTAAATTTTCGTTTTTTTGTTGTTGTTGTCTTGCGTTAGCTTTACTTGAACTTTTGTTCAGAAAATATGTTTCGCGTTACGGAATTTTTTCATGGCAACTTGTTTGCACATATTTTGCTGACTTTTGCATTTGTTGGCGGCTGCTGCTTCTTATTTAACCAATTTCTTTTGCGGTGAAAGTTTTTTCAAAGCAAAAAAAAAAACAGTGGCATTTGTGTGTTTGAAAACCAAATTTTCGCTGATTTTTGCTTCTTGGTGAACCTGATTTGCGAGTTTTTCATTTGTGTGATGATATTTTTGTTGGTTGAGAAAGAGCTTTTAATGCAACTAATTGGGCGTTTTAATTGACCTTGGTTTGAAATGTGTATAGCTACTATAGAGTTAATAAAAGCCCATTTTTTTATTTTAATTTTATTTTTTTATTTTATTTAAACGAAAAAAGGGTTGCTAGACGATTTTAAAAGGCATTTATTTATCAAAGAAAGACTGGAAATCGTTTTAGCTGACGTAAGGTAAATGGTAATCATCAAAAGTAACCTTCACGCTAATTAGTAGTAAAAAGTAGACGACGCGTGCAAGCGTAAATATGAATGCAAAGTTGTAAAGTAAATTAAAAAAAAATAAAAATTGCTAAGATCACTTTCTTTATTAAACACCTAGGATATCCCTGACAAATTTAAAGGACCCTGCATGACAGTAAAACTCAAAACTTAAAATTTTTTTTTAAGTGATTAGTGAGTTTCAGAATACGTCTAATAAAGCCTTTGGGCGGATATTGTGAAAGGTTGGACTATACCTTCAAAATTACTGTTTTCTCACGGCCCCCTGCACGAAGCTAGGAGTAGAGTAAGGCTCTTTAATAACTTAAAAATTATCTTGTGTTATCAGGTCTCTAAAAGGCTTCGGGTTCCTACCGACTCGGACAGACCACAGCACGCCGGTTCTGGGTCCGAATGGATCTTTTACCACCCCCTTCCAGCGTGGGCAGACTGAGAAGGGTGCAGTATCTGGAATCGAGGACCTGTAAAATTATTTACAGATGGATCGAAGCTGAATGGGAAGGTGGGTGGAGGTGTCTTCTGCGAAGAACTCTCCATCAACCTGAAATTTAGGTTACCGGATCATTGCAGTATTTACCAGGCTGAGGTGGCCGCAATAAAGGAAGCTTCGGGTTGGTTGCTCCTACTGTAACATCTGTTAATATTTACCATATTTATTTCGACAGTCAAGCAGCCATCAGGGCGCTTGTCTCCCTGACGGTGCGTTCGAAAAGGGTGAGCAAGAAAAAAACGAAAGCTGGGTGCGATCAATTTATTTTAATGCATACCTCGCATACAAGCCTAACCTGAAAAGCACCATTCAAAACGCCCCAATGCATATTTGACTTCCAATTTTTTTTCCATATTTTTAACCGACTTCTAAAAAAAGGAGAAGGTTATCAATTCGTCGGAATATTTTTAATCTTTTTTTATGTATGCTACCGCATAACTTTGGACCACGCCAACCGATTTCTATAACCCTTTCCTTAAAGGAAAGGTGGTACCTCAGGGGTGGTCCCATTCTAATTTGGTTCAGATCCGATCATTGGATCGTTAAGAAATTAACGGTACTCTGGTTTTGTTCCTTGCTCAAAAATTACTTGTTCTAAAAAAATTATAAGGGAACACCCAAAATATTGGCATAATCGGTTTATTTTAACGCATACCTCTAATACAAACCTAACCTCAAAAACGCCTTAAAATAAATAAATAAATAAATGCCATAAAACGCACACCAATGAATATCTGATCTCAAAATTTCGACCATATCTTTAAAATAATATTATCAAGGAACACCCAGAATATTGGCAAAATCGGTCCATTTTGAAGCATACCTGTCATACAAACCTAACCTCGAAAAAACTTTAAAATCGCTCTTTAGGCTCATTGATAAAATGAGTATTTACAAGAAGTTTGCAGATAATTTCAGCTGGAATAGATTAGAAATTAATCCTAATTAGTATAGGAATAATTAGTGCAACAAAGATCCAGGGCCGGATTTACTTTAAATGCCGCCCTGTGCCCTGTGAAAAATGTGCCGCAATTTCATTTTGAAACTACTTATCGTGATATTTATATCCAAAGGAAATAGTTTTTATTTGAAAATAGCAAAAATGTGGTGTACTATTTTGAACTTACATTTGTTTGCTCCGAATCCGACAACCCCGCATTGCACCCACATTTTGAATTTAAAAAATCTGACATCGCCATCCCCTTATATACAAGTTTTTGGTGAAAAGGAAAAAATTAAAAAATTTGGTCGCCATATTAGATCCGCCATTTTGAATTTGAAAAATCTGACGTCAGATTCGAAATCCCTCAAAAACACAAAGTTTCAAAATAATTTGGTTACTTCTGGAGTTTTGGCCAGCAATCTTTGAAAATGTTAAAAAAACAGCAACAAAAATCCCATTATTACGATTCCGTTGACAATTTTTTTCAATAGATATATTTATGCAGATTTTTCAAGCTTTAACTGTTTTGTCATCTGAGGGATTTTTTTCAAAAAGTTCTTTAAGAAACTATTTTTATTCATAAAAAACTCCATTTTTGGAGCTATGTATTTTCAAATCGGTCCAGCTCAACTAAATCTTAATATTTTCCAAAATATTTTGGTGGACTTCTTCAAATAAAATAAATTTTGTAAAATCGGGGGAAAACCGCAACTTTTTCTTTTTTTCTTTTGATGATACAGTCGAATGTATAAGTGTTCAGACCCGTGGCCTTAAATGCTTAGTTTTCAGATCAGAAATTTTATTTGCTGCCACAAACTGTGAAACTGAATCACTTAAAGTGTTTAGTATAAATATTAAGTATAGATAACCAGTAAATCTGATCATCACAAATATACACCGTGGGCCTTAATAACTGACGCACCTTTTTAAAGCTTTGCTGTACTAAACCAAATATAATTTTCTTCGCTCATAGCCTATTGTGCGGAGCAACCAACCGGCTAAAAAAAAAAAGAGTTTATTTTAATTTTTTATAACTCTGCGTGGTGGCAGCAGGAAAATTAAAAATAGTTGATGTTTTATGTATTTCTAAAGCACCGTGTTTTTTATGCAGTTTTTAGTATTAACTGCAGCCAACAGATCAAGCAAATTTACACTTCGAATAATTTACGTTTGCTCGGTAGACTCCACTCATATATGAACACACATATATCAAAGTGAAGGTTTGCTAAGTAAAAATAATAATAATAAAAACATTGCATGGTTTATGTAAAATCTCAAAAACTCTGCTACTCTTTGGCTTAACGTCTCGGTGAAAATCCTGAATTTATTGTAAAAATTATATTCTATACTTCATGATTTAACAGCATACCTCGCATTTTTTAAAAATACCATTACATATTTCTGCATAAAAATGGCTTATAGGCTACATACAACATATGCACATACCTACAAACGTAAGCCTTTGTCAGCAATACTTACTTACTTATTTTTCTACCCTACAATAACCTTACGAAATTCAATTAAAATCACTTGTTCATGCAAATAATAATGCAATTAAGTAAGTACCTTGTGAAAAGATTACAAAAAGTACTATATAAATTTACATATATATATATGTATATATATATATATATATATACGCTTTACCTACATATATGTACATGGTAGTATGCACACATAAATAAATAAGATATATATGTATGTATGTACATACTATATGCATACAAATAATTAATACGAAAAAGTCAAATTGTAATTGTACTCACGGACTGCATCAACACCAATTGTTGCTGGATTCCAGGTCAGCAATACCAACAGCAACAATGATGTGGCTATGCTGGATGTAGCAATGGCGCTGGTAAGCTTTCTCACGGTATTGGCTATTGTGGCTGTGGCTGTGGCTGTGGCACTGACTGTAACTGTAGCTGTAGCTGTGGCTAGAAGTGTGCTGGTGGTGGCTGTATGTGTGGGGGGCGTGATTGCAACAAGATTGTTGGCTGCTGGCAATGCTGCTGCTATTTGCAGCCCCATATTATTGGATTTTTAAGTTAAGCTGATGTGTGGGAGGCGATAACAGCAGCGATAACAACAACAACAACAACAAAATTAAATAACAACAATAATATGGCAATTGGAAGCTGTGTATGGACAGGCAGGTAGGCAAGCAGGTGTTGTTTGTTTGAAATTGCCTTTTGGCTTTTTTTTTTTGTTATACTTTTTTCGATCGTTTGCGAAGCGCAAAACTTATTAGCGCTACTTTTGTTGTTTGAACTTTTTAAAGCTTTTAAGCTACCGCCAGCCAACTTGACTTACACGCTGGATAGTCTGCTTTCAGGCGGCATTGATATTGCGTTTCAAATGTGCTTTCTTTTAAGCCTTGCTGGCGTTTCTTGTCTTCGTTGCAAAAGCTTGGAGTGAACACTACCAGCGCTTTGTGTGAGCTTTTCTTTGTTGTCAATTCTCACTTGCCTGCATTGATCGTGTGCTTATCTTAATTGCCGCTCTGCAGATTTGTGTAGCTTTAGAGCTTTTTTGTACTTTTCTCAACGCGTTCAAAATTTTTAACTGACTATTTTATGATTTTGTGTGTTCTCTGTTTGCTTTGCGCGAAAAAGCTTAGAGCTTTCGGGCGCGTTATCTTTGGTTCAATTTGTGTTTTCTTTGCAATTAGCTTTTTTCGCGAACGTTATTCTTGAATCTCACGCTATTTCTGCTTTTTTCTTTAATTTTAAGAAAGTCGCTTAAAATTTGTTTTAACCATCAAATTCGTACTTCGCCTGTGTAGCGCTACTTATGCGCTGTTCGCATCTAAAGAACTAAATTCGCTCAATACTGCTTTCTAGCGCACTTATAAACTGACTTGCTGTCGTTCAGTTCTTGCTGAGCTTTCCTTTGTTCAGCCAAAGCTTTTTTCAACTTTTTCAGCTCATTGCTTCCTTGTTCATATTTAATTCCGGTTTCTGTTTATAATTTTTCATACTAAAATTTTCCACTTAATGGCTTCGTCTGCTTACTCAGCGTCTCGCTGTTCACGTTTATCTTCAGCTGCACTTGTCAATTTCGCTTGTCTTTGTTATATTACCAAGTTTCAACTCTTCTATTTAACTTGTCATTTTTTAATCTATCTTCGTTCACTTCCGGGAATACTATTCTCTTACGCTCCTTTTCTTCTCTTCTGCCTTACGCTGGTTTCATATGTCAAGTAGCTACTAGAATGCGGGCTACAATGACACATCAATAATTTGACAGTTGACATTTGCCAGTATTTGACAGTTGTATTTACCGTTACAATTTACAATCGTTAGCATCAGCATTAGCAGCAGCAGCAGCAGTTAACGAGCAACATTGTTGTTTTGCAAGTTGAGTGGCAGCGGTGACGCCAGCATACAAGCCAACAAAGGGCAAAATTCGTAATAATAAATGAGAGTTGAAGTGCAGACAGACAGACAGACAGACAGACATAAGACAAGTGCAATGACATTTCCGGCACAAAAGGGAAGCAAAAAAAATGGTAGTCAGTGTAGCAAATGCCAAGTTGGTAGATGAATTTTTGTTGTTTTTCAATATCGATTTTGTGACATTGGAAGTTGAATAAAAGTATTTTTTTTTTGGAAATTTTTTTTATGTTCGATTCATGCGTTTGACAGTTCAATTCGTTGCATTTTTTTATTTTTAAAATATTTTTTTTTTTTTATTGAATCGATTTAAAATTTTAAATGCATTTTTTTATCAGGGCCATTAGTTTAATTTATATTCCATTGTATTTATTATCATTTTATGCCAACGCATATTTCGTTATTTCGCATTTTTGTTGCATTTCAGTCATTCGTGGACGACATGACATGTCGCGCGAGCCGAAAATCATCGGTTATAACGAGATGTGTCAGTAGATGCGATGTCATCATCATCATTATTGGCATGCAGTGCATTGAACGATATGTCAAAATTGGTAGTAGTAGGAATAGTCGTTGGAGCAGTAGCCGCCACCGCCGCAATGATATTAAAAGCGTCAGCAATGAACGCCGTCACCGTTTCGCAGTTGGTTGTCAAATTCATTCAAGCAATCACGCAGCGAGCGTGCAAAAGTTGTTCATCAATTTTTGGTGGTGCGGTCACGCGCATACATGCGTCGCAGCGTACAAATTAGCAAGAACAACATTGGCATTGGACCGTTGTAGGAGGACATCATCGTCGGATGGGAGGATGTTGTGATGCCGACAGCAGCAGACAGTTGTTGTGCGAGTTGACATTTTAATTATTGGTCGCAAACAAATGCATTCACGTTTTCATGGCATAATTTCACATTGTTGTGGGTCGTGAATAAATAAAATAGATAAAAATATTTGTTGTAGAATTTGGAGCCGTTGCCACACGTAGCCAGGCGCACACGCACACGCATACAGTTGTAAAAATGTAACGTAGCAGGTAGTCAGTGCCGTTGATGAGAACGTCAACGAAAAAAGTTGGAGGGGAATTTGTTATTAGCTAAGGATACCTTTACCTGCTTTGAATAATTGATTTTGTGATTGTAATGCAAAAAAATTTTGTTTAACAACAAATTGTGGTTTGCTCAGTGATTCCCTAATTGTAGACCGCAAACGCAGTTTAACCAAGTGATTGATTTTTTTAGAAGTGAAATTTAATTTAAAATATTATTATTATTTTTTTTTTAATATTATTTATTTTAAAATTTTAATGTATTTGTCGGCGTTTTACGTTTAGTGAATTCTTCTATTATTTGTTTATTTTAAAATTGATTTTTTTTTGCTGAAATGAGAGAAAATTAAATTTGAGTTAGACGATTTATATGACACTCATAAATGGCCTCGCCTGGAAAAATGTTGAATTTTTTGGGGGTGAAAACGTACACAGATAAACTGCAGACGTTAAATATTGACAATTTTTACAAAGCACCAGCAGTTTTAGTAACATTTCAAATCTTGAAATAATTTTAGAACAATACTTGCGAAGTTTTTTTAGTACTGCGCAGTACGTATCGAAAATTGCGCTTAAAACTTAAAAAAAAAAAATGTGTCCTCAAAAATAACAAGACTGTTAAAATTAGTACTAACTTAGAAATTGTTAGCATGTATATTCAGTTTCTTAGTACTATTTTTAGAACAATTTTTTATTATTTTACTGTTTATATTTACCATTAGTCTCATTTTTAATATCTACAGCCCTTGATACTAATTGCTCAGTATCAAATTTTAAGCTTGCATTTAGATTGAAAAATTTGTACTAAAATTACTACTGACTAAATAATCACAAACGTGTATTTTTTACTGGTTTAAATACCGCTTTTACTACCCTCTAGCACCTCTTTTGGCACCAGTTTTGGAACCCCTTTAGCGTTGGGCGCCAAAAGTTTAGTACTAAATGAGTTTGAATTTGCCGCCGAATTTCAAACTCAAAGCAAACAGAGCGGATTTTTATTTAGGTGCAGTAGTTTTAGTACTATTTTTGTAAATTTAACTTGAGTTTAGTAGAATTTTAAGCTTGATATATATAATTTAGTACCTCACAAGTACAAATTTTTTATTATTTCCAGTATCAGCAAGAAAATATTTTAGAACTGCACACTGTACTGTAGGTACCGAATATTCCGCTAAGATTTTAAATTATCCATTGACACGGATAAAATGCGGATAGTATGGATATCCGGTTAATATTCGTTTGTGAAATTATCCGGATATCCGGATTTACGAATATTCGTTTATTCATATTTTCGAATATATAAAAAAAAAAATAAACAAATCAACAAATTTATGAAAAATATTCGTTTATTCAATTATGTGCCCTATATAGTGAATGAGCTCTTGACGGACTTAAACTGGACCCTACGTTTTGTAATATTTTATCACAATATAAACAAATGGCACTATTATTGTTGTCATAACTTTTTTGAAAATGCTACAATTTAGTACAGCATTCACCGCGAACAAAAGTATCGGAGCAGCTTTAATTATTCAGTACATATATTTTAAAGCCATGAAGAAAACTCGTGGTCATTTTTATATATTTTTTGAATTTTTACGAAACAATATTTTCATTTCACAATACCAGGCCCTCATACATATGGAGTAACGAAAATTCAGATATTCGGATATCCGAATATTATCTTAGCTTCTGAACATTCGGTTTATTCGGATAGTTGAAAAATCCGGATGAAATTCCCAGCCCCAGTAATCAATGATTTAAATACCATTTTGCTACCATTTTTAGTACCTACAGCTTTCGAAACTGCTGGTTTAGTACTAAAAGAAGTCGAATTTAAAACTCAACGCAAATACTGACGAATTTTATTTAGCGGCAACAATTTTCGTATGCACTTTTTACTTAAATTGAGTTTAGTACAATTTTAAGCATAAGTAAATAACTATTTAGTAATCTTACAGCCGCATACATGTTTATGGATGCACTGCTATATCTAGTAGAAGTTTTGCACTAGATTTTTAGAGCGAGCTATTTCTAGTACTAGCAAATAAGAAATATATTTATTTGTATATTTTTAGTATCAATTGATATTGCGTGCACATCCCTAAGAAGGACACAAAATTACTTTCTAACTAGGTGAACACAAATATGACATACGCGGCAGTGGCCTAGTGGCTGTCATATTGGCCTCTCCAATAGAAGGATTTGGAAAATGTCTACAAAAACTTTTAGAGGAGACTTTAATTATAATTTTTTAGCCTTAAAACTATTACCTAATGATCCGTATGTCAGATTTAAATTCATACAATCTATCAAGGTTAAGGTCAGTTAGGCCCAACATGGTTGTAAATAATTCCTCCAAGGAACTGTTGTACAGTGCTAACAGTGTGCACGAAAATTAAACTTTTTATTTTTGAGCAAGCCGACGAAGTCAATTCGGGTACGCTGAATTTAGTGTTGATTATCCTTTTTTGTAGCCTAGGTCATTCTATCGGTTAATATCAAATTCATGTTTTTAGGCGGGACCCGAATTTAGCGAAATTTCCGATTGCTCTGAAAATTCGTACTGGAAAGCAGTACGAGGAATACGAATTTGACATTGCTTTTGCGATCCGACAAATATTTAATACAGCTTTCGTACCAAAGACATCGAAAAATTACCAAAAACGGCCAAAAACGTTAATTTTTGTGTGGAAATTGCATACAATTTGTTGGAAATACATTTTATTTTTGATTTTATTAACCGACTTCCCAAAAACGAGGTGGTTATCAGTTCGTCGGAATATTTTTAATTTTTTTTTATGTATATTACCGCATAACTTTGGACCACGTCAACCGATAATTCTTTTTGCATCGGAAAGGTAGTGTCTCAGAGGTGGTCCCATACTAATCTGGTTGGGATCCGATCGGTGGATCATGAGATATATATATATATATTTTTTATATGAGAATTGAAGTCTTTTTTTTTGCTAAAAATTACTTGTAATTTTATTTATTTTTTGACAAAAATTCTTTCCTCAAAATTTCACCGCAATACAGAGCTTATATTTTATGACAATCAATCAATTGAGCAACGTACTACTTAGTTGTGCTTTTCTATCATAAGGTATTGTCGCTAACTTGCGTTCGCTCTAATTTTTTGACAACTAATCATGTTGCCACTTTTCAGTAAATGTACTAGTATATATATAGCTATTCGCCAGTTAAAAGGTGATTGAAAACCTCGAAACCTTGATTGAGTGGAATAAACAGTCGAATAATGTTATTCATTCGATATTTAAGTCTCTGAGATTTTAGCTGACAATTCAAAAACCGGCCCTAAGTCACATCTACATCATAGCCATCATTTCTGTCAGCAAATTGTGCTTTTTGATAGCATGTCAATAATCAGAAAAACAGCAAAAAAACACACAAGCTACTTACAGGTAGTTACAATAATTGATTTTTCAAATTTAATAGCTTTTTACTCCTAATCGATTCAGACTACAATACTACATACACAAACAACTTTTTCGAAAGGTCTACCTACCAATTCATGCCCGTATCAGCCATTAAATCCTAACAACGCTATCGATTGAATCACAAAACAATTAGATTCGTACAATTACGTTGCGCTTAGTTGACTGCAAAAAAAAAAACAAATTTATTGGAGCAAACACTAATAACGGTAATAGCAAAAAAACACCTAAAAGCTTGAAGTGTCAGTTGTTATGAGTGCAATATAAAAAAAAAGAACTAAAAAGCAACTGCATAGTTTTAGGCGCAAATGCCGTTTGAGTGGCTGAATGTAGGAAATGAATGTTGCAAGCAAATGCCAATTAAATTTTATCACAAACATTTAATCGACCCGTCGTCTTACTTGTCGTTGTTCTTCTTATTGGCGGGCCAAACGGCAAATATTAAACGTAACAGAGGACAGAGTAAAAAGTGAACGGAAGCTAATGAAATGTTTGTACTGAGGAAATGACAGGGAAAGCATGAAATGAGCAGTCAAGCATAAATTATGTGATTAACGTATAAGAAAGTACATTAGGGTTCTTGTTGTTCGTGTTGTTTTGTATACTATGGCATGTCATGTTAAGTTATGTTATGTTATGCTATGTTATGTTATGATGTGAAAGTTGTATTCTTTTTTATGTTATTTTGTTTTATGTTATGAGTTAATATGTTCAGTTATGTTAAGTCATGTTATGTAATATTGTCTATGTTATATGATGTTAAGTTATGTTATGATGACAAGTGTTGTGTTTAATTACATTATGATGTGTTATAATTTATTAAACCATACCATATAATGTCTTGGTTTTCTATGCTATGTTATGTTAGTTTACTTTATGCTAGGATATGTTATGTTAAAATATGTTATGCCGTGTTGCCTTATACCACGGTATATTATGCTTTATTTTTTATGTCATCTTATGTTATGCAACTTTATGTTAAGTTTTCTCATGTCATGCTATGTTATGTTACTCTACTTAAGTTTTTTAAATTATGTTATGGTGCTATGTTATGTAACTTTATTTTGTGTAACATATGCTATTCGGCCTTAAATTTTAAATTTTTAAAATTTTTTTTTTGTTTCCTTACATAAATTTTATTGTATTTTATTTTATTTTACTATTTAAATTTTATTTATTTTATTCTATTTATTTCTTAAGGATGTAATTTTACTCCACTTTTATGCACATAGAAGCAGCTCAAAGCAAAAGCGCCGAAAATTATCAAAGTTGAATGAGAGCAACGAGATTGAAGTACCAAAAAAGGATAAAATAAAAATTGAACAAATCGTTGAAATTGCAGACCAAACCGGAAATGTTGACGATAATAAATAGAGATAAGGGTAAAGAGGGTGACAAGCCCGACGAAATTGGCACAGCAAATGCAAGGACAACTAAGATTGGTTGAAGGTAAAGTTTTCATGCAATAAAAGTGTTTTTGTATCAAATAGCGAGCGAAAGCACCAAAAATTGTACTCTACCTTTTATTGTGCTGATCACCACACTCATCGAAATTTCGCTCTAACCGCTCCGACAGAAGGCAGTCAAGCAACAAATAAACTCAACAAGCAGCAATTAAATGGCCAAATGCCAAATTTAGAAATAAAAAAGTAATTGAGAAAAACTAAAGAAAAAAGAAAAAATAAAACGGGAAAAGTACTAAAAGTACTAAAAGTGATGGTGTAAAAATCCAAAAGAACCGAAAGCAAAGAAAAACAAAACTTAAGAAAATTAGTTAATAGAAGAAGCATATCGAGCGCAGCAAATCGCTTTTGGCTTAAGCTGAAGGCCAAAGGACAGACAAATCGTTTTAGCCAAAAGTCAAGCGTGACTAAACAAATACCTTACTAATGCCATGCCATGCCGATAAACAGAGAGAGAGAGAGAGAGAAGCGCACATGTAACACATAAACATATGTACTAGGAATGTATGTATGTACGAATAAATGATTGTGTGTATTTCTATACAAACACCATCAGCGTATAGTTAATGCAACCTGCAACATTTTTTTTATTGACAATTTTTTTTTTTTTGAACACCTCGCCCACGCCTGCACCAGCCATTCAGCGATAAAGGATGTGAAATCAGCGACAGCCAGCCAACCAGTCGCAACACAGTCGGGCGCAATCATACGCAATGGCAACTCATTTGGTGGCAACAATTGCTTGATGGACAGCGGGAGAGTGAGGTGGGGCTGTGGTGCGGCGTAGTGAGCGCGCGCTGGCGTGTTTGGCGACAGAATCGATTCGATTAACGAAATGAAATTTGCGCCATAGTAAATTACAAATTGAACGCCCAAATGTATGCTATGAAGTTCGTTTTTTTATTTATTTTTTGTTCGCTGGCTTTGCTTGGATGTACTAAATGCGATTTTTTCGATAGTGATGTGAACACGGAGTACATTATATATACATACTTAAATATGTATGTATATGGCACATTCCACGTCAACCGGCACAGGACTCTACCCAAAACTAACGTTGATGGATCTTAGTGTTCGTGGACTTAAAATGTTTGCTACTGTTCGCTCATTATGGGCCAGTGTGAGCTTTTGGAAATTTTCAAAATGGCGGCTGAAAACCGGAGAAAAATCGAAGTCTCGAATTAAGTAATCAGCTACCCCAAAAACCCTGGATGCAAAATGTCACAAAAACCAAAAAATAAATAAAGCCCGCCATTTTGAATTTTTAAAAACTGATTATATATTCGTAATCAGCACCCTCAAAAACCATATATTCAAAATGTAACGAAAGCAAAACAATTTTTAGATGTAAAATTTCTCGAAAATCAAACAATTAAAAAAAAATAATATATGTGTCCGCCATTTTGGATATTTAATAAATGATCACAGAGACGTAATCAGCGACTCCAAAAAGCCCAAGATGCAATGTTACGAAAACCAAAAGATGTTTAAAAAAATAGGTCCGCCATAATGGAACCGCCATTTTAAATTAAAAAAAAAAAAAATTGATTACAGTTTCGTAATCAGCGACCCAAATGTTTTTTCTTAGGTTTCCAGTCGCCATATTGAGCTGCCATTTTGGAAATTTCCAAGAGCTCACATTGGCCTATAAAGGGCGCGATCAATACCAAATATTTTACGTAAATTTTAGGCAGAGCCCTGTGGCGATTGACGTAGAACGAACCGTATATATGTATTTATTTGGCTAGTTATTACCTCCATACTCAAAAAATTCTAAAAAAAAAAATTTAAAAATTTGTAAATTTGTAATGTACTCATTTTACTCAACTTCGGTGTAAAAAAATTCATAACTCAAATTATTTCAGAGTGCACCCCATAATACTATATTTAAATATTGCGCAATACTCAGAGCTACAATTGTGATTTTTTTTATTTTTTTTTTTGAGATATATTTTGGAAAACTAATATTATTTCAAAAAATTTATATGTGAAAAATTTTTCAAGAAAAAAAAATTTTTTTAATATTTATTTTCATAGAGAATTTTGTTGTGTGTATGTGTGATTTTTTTCAAATTTTTCCTCGCCCCGTTCTCGAGATATTTGGAAAACTATTAAATCGATTTGTTTTTGTTTTTGTGCTGTAAAGTTTTTAAAAATGTATTAATTAAGCTCAAATATCACATTTATTTATTATTTATGTTTGTGCATCAACACTAAAAATTTGAAACATATCAAACACATGAAGTGCGAGCGAACCCCGTCCGTTTTGGTATGGAACGCCCCATATACAGTGTTGTGGCGCCAAGCTATTTGCTAGTTCCATATCTTATGGGCATTTATCATATACTTTTCCTGCTGCTAGCTTCAAATGTCACTGCTAATGCAACAAAAGTTTGGTTGAGAGCATACATCGCTATAGTACATCTAAAAATATCAGCGACTTTTCCTACGACTTTCCAAAACTTCGTTCTTATCAATCCTACAACAAAATTTGTATCTGCTTGCTTTTGGCTTCTTCCTGCTTGTTCTTCGTCTTCGTTCTATTCGCGCTTTTGTATTCTCTATAATTTTTCTTGTAGTACTTAAAAAATGTTTTCTTTTCGTATTTTTGTTGCTGCTTTCTCGTCTCGACAATGTCATTGTAACGTGCAATCAATTTAATTGCAATTGATATTTGCGACATCGCGCCCGCCACTATTTGTTTGTGTATGTTTCCTTTTCCTGTGCTTTCATACTTTTTCTATTGCACACATACTCGTACATATCCGCCCAGTTTAAGTATTTTTCCTTATCGCTTCTTATTTCTATTTCTTCTATTGGCACATTCACCACATTTGCGCCGCGCTGCCAAAACAAATTTGCTATTCCGTCGTGTCATTTAGTTAGTCGATGACAACAAGCAGCAATGTAATGGGGCCTTGTACAGCTCGTTTAATATTGCACCGAATTTGGGTCTTAAACATGCTTTGTTTTAATGCCGATAATCCGTGAATTTGAAATTGTCATTTGGTTATCAAAATTGAAGATTTTGTTGAAATGGAAGCGAGTTTAATAAAAAGGGTGAGAGATAAAGTTGTTGATAAAAGCATTTTTTTCAAAATGAGAATTTTGTTAAAGTTAATTCAAGGCTGCGTTGAACTCTAGATCATCCACTTAAAAAATGTTAAAGAGAAGAGGGAAATTTGAACCACCCTATTATACATATGTATATGCAACCGGCGGAAGTAGCTAAGGAGAAATAGTTTACAACTGCCTTCATGTTTTGTTTACCTCGGGACGTCTGGTCATGGCAGACCAAATAAGCTACGGATCCCGCAATTGAGTTTTAAAAGGTATCTCGGAACTAGAATGCATGGAAGCTGATGGTTGGCGAACGGTTCTGAAATGGCCGAAGGAGTAGGAGCTGCCAGTTTAGTGCTCTGAACAGAAAATTTACAGGCCCATTAAGCTACTGGGTGGTTGGAGTTTTTTCACATTGAAATTTACCGGTGCGCTACGGCCGTGGACGACATACTTCACCACAATATTTGTTAACCACAGGGCTCGCCTTGTAAAGTACATGGTCATAAGACCGAATTGAATAAAAAAACAACAACAACAACAAACATATAGACAAGAAGGAAGAGAAAAAGGAAGAAGAAGAGGGCTAGTCGCTTGCTGGAGTCCTTAAGGAAAGGACGATTAACGACTCCCACAGTGACGAAAGCAGTGTGATCTACGTGAGCTCGGTGAGAGAGAGAGACATAGATATTTTAGCAAGCCCTGGCAAAGAAGCGGAGGCAGTTGAAGATAGAAAGAGATAGAAGAAAGCTCTTTCGCAATGCAAAATGGTTTACCCAACGAATCGTGAGAGCGAGCGCGCAGCGAGCCCGAAAGAGTGACGCTTGCATCACAGCGCGCACTGTTCGATTGCGAACCCTATGCATCGAAAAAAATCGAAGGTATCCTAACAGTAAAGTCGAGAAGCACACTAGAAGTGAGTTTAAAAAGCAGGGCCACGCGTAAAAGGAGAACCCGGCTATCAAGCTGCACAAAAGCTCCACGTACGGGGATAAACTGATGTATAAGCCCGCAAGGCGGGCGACGATAACGGACAGTCGACTTCGAAGGCGCCTATAAAAATAAGCATTGGACAAGCTGAGGAAGCCGAAAGGACAGATGACACCGTAGATCCCTTTGTAAGTCTAAGTAAGGTAACCAGGCAACATCCGACAGTTGCGTTTCTGCATAATGGTGATGCCTACGGGCAGATGACCAACGAAAAGACTTTATCTTATAAATTTAACTGAATAAAATTTTTCAAATAGGAGGCAACCCGCTTCAGAAATATTTTTACATTAAAAATTCTTAAACCTCTTGATACACGTATTGTAATATTAAATTTATTTTATCAATTTAACTGAATAAAATTATTCAAAAGGTGGCAACCCTTCTCAAAAATATTTGCGGCAGTAACCTTTCGTTACGTAAACGTCTTTAGTTTAATGCCTCTATAGCAATATTTAATATATCTTATCCATTAAAATAAATTGAAATTTTCAAACAGGTGGCAACTTTCCACAAAAAAATATTTTCTGTTTCTTTCTGAAGGCTTAATCTTAATTTTTTTCTTTTGACAGCCATATTGCAGTATTTACTTCATCTTATCAATTTATCTAAACTGCAATCATCAAACAGGTGGCAGCTCTCTAATATTGTTTTCTCCATATTTGAAGATAGACCTCTAGCAATAAATCGGTTAAAACAGAATTCAAAGCCATGCAATAGTTTTCGAGCGATGCGCATACAAACATACAAACAGCCAGACAGGCAGACACAAAAGTTCTAAAAATTGTTGTTTTGGGCTCGATTGCTCTAATAAAGATCTGCCATATTAATTTTTCTTTAATATCTATAATGTACATACAAACGTCCGCCTGTTACAATTTTATTATATCAATAGCTTTCCAACAGAAAAAAGTGGTTTTCGCAATAAAATCCCACTCACCGGGGCTTACAAATCAAGCACCTCGGCCGCCAAAGCTAGATATATATACTTACACAGGGCACGTAAAGCCAAAAATATTTTCCCATTACATAAACAGCTTTTCAATTACAACCGTTCGGAAAGTACGTATACACATGTCCTTCAAGCAGTCAATCAACTCACATTGTTGTTGTAACCACTGTTGATTTTGTTGTTAGTGAAGTGCTTGGAAAACAATAATCAATGTCAAAAACCCACTTAAGCGCAACTGTCAAACTAAGGAGAACAATAAGCACATACACATATCTACATACATATGTACTAAAGGTCTGCATCGGAATTCAGTTTGCTTCACTGTGAAGTNAATAAAATAAGCCCCCTTTCTTCAACGAATCAAATTCGACAATGAAAATAAAATTTATGAATTTTCTTAACATTATGTTAAATGATAACATTTTGAAAGAAAAAACTTCATAAGTATTCGTATACTTCCTATGAAGTTTTCAAATACTGCTGAATTCAATCAACATACTCAAGTGTTTTGGAAAAGCGGAACAGTGTTTTATGTAGCAGAGCACTGTTGAGTAACATTGCTCAGTTATTCAAATTTATGATGTTCTCTTTTTTTCTTCCTATCTTTTTTAGTACTCTAAAATTTGTGTTCCATTTACTCATGTACACATGTGAAGAGTATTTCTGCTGGTATATTTGCAGACCTTTAATATGTACATATGTATGTACGTAAGTGAAAAACTGAATTTCCAGAAGTACATACATATTTGTATGCGCAGGAATAGGACAAGCACTCAGTAAACTCCAATTCGCCAGAAATGGTGGCGAGCGATGACAGCAAACGGGAAAGCAGCAAACAAACAAGTTAACCAGGCAATCGCTTGTAAGGATTTACTAATACAACAAAGCATACACATGTAAGTATTACAGTAGTTATTGCTGGTTATTTATTTGTACAAAATCTATGTATGTATGCATGTCTGTATAAGTTAACGCATTATGCAATCTATACCATTTCTGTACATACATACTTCACTGAACTACACTAGCAATAACAATAATAGCAAATAAGTGCAGCAATGAATGATGGACAGACGTGTATCGCTAGGAATGCTAAAGACGGAGAGTAATAATAACAAACGAAATCAGAAAATATAATAAAAATGAAGAGAACAACAATAATATAACAACAGCAAAGTTAATTTAGTGGCTGATGGCATTGGATTCGGTAGAATGCGGGAAAAGTAGTTAAGAATACGAAATTTGATGGCATTGTGTTGCCATAAGAGAAAAGGCGATACGCCAAGAATCAAGGCGATAATGACAGTGGCAGGATTGAACATAAGGATAGGGGAAAATTAAGACTTCTATTTTGTGTCTAAACCAGAGACATATCTGTTATAAGAGAAAAGAATAAAAGTCTGTCAATAATTATTAAATTAAGATGCATATTTTTTGAGTCATCTATAATTATTATTCAAGGACTTCTATTATAAAGTCCTTTCATAATAATTGTCAGAGAGATACATATTTTTAAGTCTTGAAAGACTTTTATTTTGAGACCTATATTATAGAAGTCCTTTGATAATAATTATCATTGAGAGAAATATGTTTAAGTCTTCAAAGACTTTTATTTCGAGAGTTATATTATAAAAGTCGTTTCATAATAATTATAAGCGCGACCAAATTTTGTAATTCTTAAAAGAGGGGGCTTGTTCAGGACCATTTCGGGAAAAAATAAATAACACGAACGGCAATAACGCAAATTTGTGTTATTTCCCAATTAAATGTGAAATAACACACATTTGCTTTATTGCATTTCTCGTTGAGCAATAAGGCCAACTTTTAAACTTAACAATTTGAGTAATAAAGCAAAATAGTGCACATACATATGTAGGTAGCCACCTAGTTAAATTTGACAAAAATAAGTAGTACATGAACAAGTTAAATGGACAGATTTGTAAGTATACAATCTCTCCTTTCGCAATTATGCACTGCTGGCATTATGACCGTTTAGAAAAAAGAAGATGAATAAAATGACACTATTTCACTTTTGAAACTGCTTTTTAATGTTCAAGTAATGGGCATGCGCATTATACTAGGTGAAGTTATATTAGAATGACAAGAAACATTTTGACGCTGCCTTATTTGAAAACATGCCTATAAAATGTGCTTGTACCGAGTACACGTTCAAATTTAGAAGTCTGAGAGTAGGTAAAATTTTACATATTTTTACATCACTATTTCGTACCGCATCACAGTGCGGCCGAAATCTAAAAGTGCGGCCAAAATTCGAAGCTTTGAAGATGTGATTCCAAATTTCGTACTAAGGGGGTTTCGGGTCACTAGTTACGAATCCGCCGTCAGAAGTTCAAAATTCAAAATGGCGGATCCAGTATGGCGTCTGGTAAATTTCGAGCTTTTTAATTAAATATCTTAGGAAGATTTTGAGTATGCAGTTTTATAGCCCACTCAATTCGAGTGTCACAAAGTGCAAGTTTGAAGTAGCTAGGGCTTACCGTTGATTTTTGACAATTTCTTTTTTTGTGACATTTTCTTCCATACGAAGTATTTTCGATGATTTCTAAAAATCAACCGTAAGTCGCAACTACATTAAACCTGCAGTTTTTTATACCTAAATTAAATGTGCTACAAAAATGCATACTCGGAATCTTTCTGTGGAATCTACTTAATTAAAAAGCTCCAAATTTTTACATACGGGTGAAGCTAATATAAGCGTGTTAAGAAAAAAAAATATTAAAATTTCAGTGGCAGATTTGGGCAGCTGAATTTTATTTTATTCAGTAGCTAATACTTTCTTAAGTAACCTTTAGTAGGTTTAAAGGTAGCAACCGACAGCGTTTTATTACTATTTAATTTAACAACACAAATTTGGTTAAAAAAAAAAATAAAAAAAAAATTATATTTTTACTTCTAGAAAAATTTCTGTTACAGTTTTGATATTCACAAAAATTTTTACGTATTTTACTAGCCTCCAGACGTAGATTCCCTTTGGTTTTGTTGGATTTCCTTTACTAAAAGTACTTTTTCACGTTTACGACTTTTCCCTTTGAATCCACCTGAATGTTGTGCATGGGCGAAGGCCAAATTCCGACTGAAAATAAAGAAGGAACTTGGGGTGCACGCCGTTACTGTGAACGGTTTTCGCTTCTTAGAGGATCCCTTTAGCCAACTCAATGATGAAAAAATCCGATCTGGAAACTTTGTTTTTTCCAATTTTGGCCGCACTTTTAATGGATTTCGGCCGCACTGTGCGCATGTTCGCTTCGTCTTCGTAAACGAACTCCACACTTCGGATATGATTAAACGAGTGATGATGATGCAGAAACTTTCACTGAGGATAAAACTCAAAACAATATTCTCTCTCTCTGTGTTATATGCTGCGAACAGGAACGGCAACTTTTGTTTGTTCCATGCCATGGCGGAATTATACAAGGTGAAGTAGTTAGAGCGAGAAGAAAGATTTTGACACTGTCTTGTTTGAAAAAATGCCTTTAAAATTTGACTATAAGGCAGCTGAATTACAGAAAATACATTTTACAGAATGTTTCATAACTTCACCTGTTTATTGCGCCATGGTTCCATGCAAACATTTTAAGGTTTTCCAGCAATGTTTTCAACACATTTAAAAAAGCATGCAGATAAAATTCATGCAAAAGCGCTATTTCCAATTTGCTGAGCAATTATTAAAGACAACTATTTTCCTATATTTTGTTAGACTTTTCATAAGTACAAATATTTTGTGAATATTACTTTCTTCATATGAATTATATCACATTTTTTGTTTAATTGTATTTTTTGGAATAAACAAAGTTCGTTTTCCTTCTGGTCAGTGTAAACTGTTTTTGTTACAAATAATATAAATAAGCAATGGGAAATAATACAAAATTTGTTTTAATTCCAACATTTGTTGGAGATAAAGCGAAACTCAGACTTTGGTCTTATTTCCCATTTAAAAGTGAAATAAAGCAAATTTTGCATTATTGCCGTTTGTGTCTTCTTCTTTCACTTTCACTTAATTGTTTTTTGGAGTTTAACTGCTCTCAACTGACCGCAGTAATATTTTCGCAACTGTATGTAATACATAAATGAATATCAGAATTTTCGTATTTATTTCGGAATATCAACAGTGCGTATTGGCGAAGTGTTAAGCAACTTACATGCATACTCGTATTATTGAAAAGTGCCGCGTAAAGGACAGAACAATGAACAGACCAAGTTATGAAAATTCACAAACGAAATGCAGAAATAAGTATATAAGGATTTTATTATAATGGTTAATTTTCCTGTTTGTGAACCCAATAAGCCATAGTTAGCAAATACGCTTCATAAAAACTTGTAAAGAATTTAGCTAACTTCCGCGAAAGCTCAAATACTTTTCTACGTGTTTGTCTGAGCTTTTCGGACACTTCGGCTGGTACAAGGACTTTGTCTGAAACTGGCCCTATAATGAAATTTTTGGCAAATTTAATTCCGCCATACATCAGGACGAGCATGATGAGTGACTTATGAAGTTAGATTTTTGATCTAGCAAAATTTTCATACTTATCGAAAATAAGGATTGAATGTAATGAAATTAAATAAGGATCGAAATGCATGAAGTAAAACTATTTTCGGAGTCGTGGACCGAAGCTTATCGCAAATTTTCGGTTGTCGTAATGACTCCACCAAACAAGGAGCTTTCAAATTAGCGAAAAGTTCTGTTAATGTTCTGCTTCTCGAGAAAGGAAGAAACGCCAAGAGTTTGGGGAATATTACTGCCATAAGTGCGTCCATCGATAACACAGATAAAACTGCAACGCATTTCGGGAGGAAGCTTGGCTTGCACTCTTACAAAATTAAACTGACGTATGATCTACGTCTACGTAAGTCATACGACAATTTGCTGCGTTGAAATTTTGCAGATTAGGCCCTTCAGCGATGGAGTCCATTTCTTCTTGAATGGCCTCGTGCGATCTAACGACTCTACTTTTTTTCTGTGGGGTTAAGTGAAGTCGTTGTTCTATGCCAACAGACCATAAAAGTAAGACAAAGCAAATGGTAAAAATTTTAATTGTAAAGTGCGCTTTACATAAGATTTATTTTTTTTTATTTTTTTTTGAAAACAACTCTGGTAAAGCAAAAAAAAAAATATTCGAACCGCCTTTCAAGTTAGCTGTCCTATAAATCCTCAGTTTGCTAAGTAAAAATGCATGTTTATTGGGACAAAGTATATGTATGTATGTATATTGCCAATGTAACCCTTTGCTTGAACTTTCACCCTACGCAATTCAACAGCTCAAGCAACAACTATAAATTGTTGGGTAAATTGGTAAACACGCCTGCGTGCGTATGCGCTTAAGTGACTGTACGACTGAGTATACTCAGTATGCTTTAGTGAGCAGACGGTGATTGTAAGTATTTGTAAGTGAAACGGTGGCTAAGTGTGTAAGTGAGTGACCTGCCATGCAATCATCAAACGCAGTGAGAACAAGAACAATAACAACAAGTATAATAATAACAATAATAATGCAACATAAGAAAAAAAAAAAAAACAAAAACTGCCTGACGGGCAGCCCAAAATATTTATGTGCAAATGGGGACTGTCAGAAATTTTCAGTCAATTATGTTGGTCCGTGGGTGTATATTTAATCTTATATTTTTGAAAATTACTACTCAATTCATTTATATAAATATCTACTGTATTTGCCCGCTAGGAAACACCAATTACTTCAATAAAGTTATCTGCATTTGATGCACCAGCTGGTGGAAATTATAAAATTGTTTTATTATTAAACTTTATAATATTATTGCTATTAAATTAAACTTATAACTAGTCACAAGCTAGTTTAGTAAAAACTAATTTAATTAAGTTTATCTAAGTTAGATCAGAATACTCTGGCCATATTCAACTAACCAGCTGAGTATTAAGAAATGGTTATAGAAATCAATTCTGCCTGCATATTCAGCATCCACTTCTTCCAGATACATAACTCACATCGCAGATTTCGTGAACGTAAACATATGAAACAAAAGTTTCCCCAGCTTGCCATAAGCGCCTACTAAGGATTATTTATGACAGGTGCAAATGTTTTTTAACTTATTATAAAATTTAAGTATTTGGTGTTCGGCAGAATGAAACGAAAAAAAAAATAAGATGAATTTAAACCAATTTTCTGCTAATTAGTTACCCTTTGGGGTGCAAAATTTTTGCTGGGAGAATACTTTCAAGCAGATAAATTAAAAAAAAAAAATAGATGAAAAAAGGTCCTAAAAATTTTAATTTTTCACAAAAATTTATTTTGGTATAAAAATACCAAATACTGCTTTGGCATGTTAAGGATTTTCGAGATTATATCCAGATTTATAAACTACTTCGGCATTTTCTGGGCTACTTCGGCATTTTTGGGACTATTTTGGCATTTTCGAGACTACTTCGACATTTTTCGGGAGGGGGCGCGTGGAGACAGAATTGTCCATTGTGAGTGACCTCTTTTTGTGAGCGTCAGGAGGAGACACATACCTAAATCGAAATAGTAGCTTTAAGTAATTATTTTACTGAACCAATTACTATCCCTGATGTAGCCGATAACATCCAACAGTTCCACCTCTGCTACTTTGCCCAGACTCTTGAAGAAGCGTTAACCCACGTGTTTGAGTCGCTTCGTCTGTAGACCTGGACTTCGACACAGATTTACTCTTACTCATCCTCATCACGGCAGCCTTTGCAGAGAGTACTTGTTGGTATTCGCCACCGGTGGAGTAATGGTGGTATAGCACAGTGCCCTGTGATGACGCCGGTAAGGAGTCTTCCTGCAGATCTATTGAGTTACAGTATGCCTCCGGGAACCCAGCATAGAGTGACGTGTCGACAAAAATTGTGCCTTTGTCTTCCGGAACTCTAGTACTAAGTAAGAGATTAGCCGCCCTCTCTATCTCTATGGCGTCGGAGATCTACGCTGGGAAGACACTGCAGTCGTTCGATAGACGAAAGGACCGGTTGAACTGCAGGTATTTCGACTAGACACTTTTCCTATTATTTTCTTGTTATTCCCTTTGTCTAGAGCCCTCCACTAAACCAAGAACCCGTGGGTTGCATTTGGTCTGATGACTGTGGTGTTCATCCCATAGGTGACGTATGGCGTAGTCCCCATTGCTTTCCAAAGGTCCTTTTGCACGTGTAGTATGCTGCCAGAGATTTTATGGCTCTCTCCTCTAAATTCTTTTTCCAATTTAAACATCGATAAATATTTTGCTAAAAATATCAATAAATATATCGATAAAAATTACGAAAAACATATCGATAAATCTATCGATAAATGTAGCGATAACATTATATTCGAATACATGGATAACAATATCGTTAAATATGTCGATATTTATCTATATATTAATATGCTAACATAAATTTTGTCTCCGTTCGGTTGGTGATTCTACCGAACCGATTTCAAAACCAAGAGCGCCATTAGATGAGGAGAGATAATTTTTTTTTCGCAATTTGTTTTGTTTCGTATTTGAAACTAAACTTTGTACTAAAGATAAACGTGATGATGAAGAAATAAGTGCTAACCATTAAAACCAAAAAGTAAAGATAAAATTTGCGATAAAGACTAAAATTAAAACAATAAGAAATACATAAGAATTCGGGTAACTGAAAGTGTAAGAAAATATATTGAAATTTTTAGAACGAAATCGAAATAAGTTCAGTCATAAAAAATGTAGTTATCGAAAGTTACCAAGTTACCGAAATGTATCGAAACATCGAAGTTTATAGTTATCGAAATATTTATGGTATTATAGAAATTTTTAAAGTTAACGAAACTTATCAAGTTATCGGTATTAATTGAGTTACCATAATTTGTAGTTATCGATATTTATTGATTCACTGAAATTTTTCGATTTATTGAATAGAAGCTTTTGGAGTTTTCAAAATATATCGAGTTATCGAAATTTCAAGGTTATATAAATTTATCGAGTTATTACTGTTTGTCAAACTTTATCGTGTTACCAGAATGTAACGAGTTAACAAAATTTGTCAATGGCTTTCGAAAAATATGGAGCTGCCAAAATGAACAGAGCTATCGAGACTTATAGAGGTATCCAAAGTTTATCTTTTTATATCGATATATATATATATTTTTGAGTTATCGAAATTTTTCGAGCCCTCAAAATGCACAGCTAACCAAAATTTATCGAAAATTATCGAAATTAGTCGAGATAACGGATTTTGTTGAGTAATCGGATTTCAGCGTTTTTGAAATTCATTGAGCTATCGATATGAAATTGTCGAAATTTATCGACAAACTGGAATGTATCAGCTCAATTCCAAGCGATGCCAAAGTCCTCCAAAAACCTTCAACGATATGAAAAATTGTAGTCATATTTTACTTCCAAAGCAGGAGATTTTCCGACAAGTTACTTTGTACCTCATATGCTAAATGACGTGCTAAGTTAGAAAGCCTCTCCAAGGGCCTTAAAAAACTAGAAAAACGGTCGAATTTCGACAGTAACTGGCACTAACTAGCATTAACTAGTAACATTATTTTTTTCATTATATTAAAGGATCTAAAAAAAAATCCATAAATATAAGGAAGTTACCAAAGCTCCCAAATGATATTAAGAAGGCAGGAGGCACAAGTTCAAGGACCAGAGTAGAATTATAAAATTCAGTATTTGCCCAGCATAATGATCGTTTAAAAGTTCACTCCAACCAGTTTTACTTTCCTAAGGGGTACTTACATGTATTTGTTTTTGTTGTTTAAGCTGTCATCACACTGAGTATGTGGGGTGTTGGCGCTGCAGCTGCTATACTAAGTACATACATACATACATATTTGTACAAATGCATTGACGCCACTGTTTGTTACGTGTTGTTGACGTTTACAATTGGTGTTGATAACCCAAAAAGATTTACCAATCCAAAACGTCAGTGAACTGCTGAACTTTGTGGCAGCTCAACTTTATTCAACTCAATTGAAAGCAATACAGTGTGGAGTTGGATGAATTACATACTATGTATTTTAAAAGTTGAAAATTGAAAGTGTGAAGAAGTACGATTTGGATGGAAGAATGGCGTTGTTGAAGGTGCCAGCGCCAGCGATGATAACGACGACGACGACGAGGACGACGACGAGAGTATGAGTAGACCTGCGCTAGGAAACCGCCCGCTTAACAGCAAATGTAATTCAACTGTAACAACTAAGAGGAATTGAAGGGTTAAAAAGGTGTTGAAAATGTGGTTGGCAGGCAATTGCTGACAGGAGAAAACACAAAATAAAAAATAAAACAATCACAAAGAAATGAAAAAATACAAGTGTTGCTAAAAGCTGAAATTGTGGCGCATACACATACTTTAGCTGCTAACAAATGAATCAGTTCCAAGCACATATCTATGTACGTATTTTTATAGACCGTTTTTCAGTTAGTGTGTTCTTTGGGCAAGAAACACGCAAGTGTTAAACAAAAGTAAACAATGGTGAAAATGAATTGAAAATGTACTCACTGTGGAGTGGCAAATAAAGAGATTGCCAGTCATACAATGCAATGCAATGTATGCATGTATGTAAGGGCGAACCGAACGAGTACTCATACCTTGACAAATCCATGGAGACAGCAGCAACTTATTTAACAATCTCTATTATAGAGCAAAGAGAGCTGGAGCGGGTAGAGTGGTGTATGCGGGAAAATTTTCAATTATTTTAAAACTTTTGCAATTTGTTTGGAAATGCGAGATTGTGAATCAGAACAAAGGTAAGGAAGTATATGTATGTTGTATGTACATATGTACATACATATGTAAGGTGGATGCAGAAAAGAAGTTTCAAAGGCAGACAGCCAGCTAATAACCTGCAGGCTTAGAAAGAAGTGTGGAAAAGCAATCCGAGTGGATTGGTTAAACAACGATCAGCATTGTGGTGACTCTGAGGATAGACAGGCTTTTCTTTTATGTGCATCAGGAATAACGTCCGCAATTTTGTATGCTCGTTTGTGTTTTTATTTTTATTTTTTTTTTTAGTCCATTAAATTGTTGTGTTAATTGAGGTAGCAAAAGTTCGTGTAGATATTTGTTTTGGCTGATATAATCATCTATCGCTTCAAAGTATCGACCACGATAAAGGCGATATCATCTTTATCGATATTTTTGAATACTATTTGTTATCGATAAGTAAATTGGCAATCGATATTTCTTGGAAATTTAGTTATCGATAACATTCAAGTTTGAACGTGTTTTCAACGATGAGAAGCTTTCGTTATCGATAAAGATTGTTGTAGCGCTATCGATATGTTTTGAAGATTTACAGTAATCGATAAATGCAATCGAAATCGATATGCGTACAAAATTTATATTCGTCATATTTATACTAGCTATCGATAATTTTAAAATTTTTACTTCGTTTTTGTGCATCAATAGTGTCACTATCGATATACTTGAATGTTCAGAGTTTGCGATAAATAAACTCGTATTCGATATGTTCATAAAATTTTCTGCGGCATTCACACTAAGTCAGGATAGCTATCAATTATGAAGATATATGTATTAGATTTCGAAAAGAGTATTGTTATCGTTATCGATATTTTTCAATATTTATAGTTATCCATAAATACATTCGACAACGATATGTGTAAAAATTTTTTCTTAGTCACATTCACACTATTTACCGATAATTATCAATTTTCGTCGCGTATTTTAGCAAAGAACATTAACAAACACAGCTATGGTCAATAATTTAGCACCAAAATTCTAGAAATACCGTGAAAAAAAGTTTCAAGGCTTGTACACATTTAAAAAAAAAAATAAAATAAAATCAAATTAAAAAAAAACAAAATTATTTATTTTTATTTATATATAATATTTGCAAAAACGACCATACTGCGATTTTGTTTTTTAATGGTATTTGGCTCTTATTTGGATTTTACTTCTTGTTGTAGCTTTTTTTTTTTAATTAATGGCTTACTTCTAGTGGACTACTCAATTCTGGTTAGAGAGAGCAAGTGTCAAATAGCTAAAAATGACCGTTGATTGAGAATTTTTTTCGAGGGTGCTGCGCATTTACTTCCATACATCTTACGCATGAACAAAACCTATGTTTTTGCTTTCGAAATATTTTTAAGAAGTTTTACTGCTCAACTATGTAGTCTAAGCAGAGCATTTACAAAAATGAAGTCGGAAGACTCGATGTTCTTTTAAAAGAAACAAAAATATATTTTAAGGTACATTTAAGGAATAAACGACCCCTGAAATAATTCAAAGTAGCTAAGTACAAAACAGAAAAAAATAACANGATCAAATTTAATCGTTATTTGTTTTTGATTTTTAGCTTTTTTGATCGAACATAATGGATATTTGAATTTTTATTTTTTTCGATTATTTTTTACCCTTATAATGGGGACTGCGTTTTTTAACCGTTTGAAATCTTTTGTGAGCTGAAAAATGAAATCTGCAAATTATGGTTGTGGTAGAATCGAAAAAATAAAAATCACAAAATAATGATATAATTTGATTGAAAAAATCTAAATTTAACCATTTCGTAAAATAACGGTTAATATTTATCGGAAATATTGGAATCCAATTTTAAAGGTAAAATAGTTTTTTTTTTTTTTTAAATGCCATAACCGTTACGGTCCCTGCTGTAAAAGTATATATGCACTACGAGCATGGCTACAGTTCATACTAATGTTTCTTCGATTGAAACAGCAGGTCTAATATTGCGCAGTAGTTTAAAAAAGCTCATCAAGAGCATACTATCTGGTAGAAATTCTATACGAAAGTATTAATGAAACTAAGACTCGTCACTCGCCCTGACATAAAACGAAGCAATCAAAGTCACACTCGTACCAAACCGAAATTTTCTAAACCTGTTATATTTATGTAAAAAAAAACGCAATAGAGGATGTTTAAGCATAGAAACAGTGATATTTCTAAGTACCAAAAGCACATGAATATGAATAAAATTGGCCAAAATATTGGTACGGTTATACATATGGTGACCCATCGTACTGATTTTGGCGGGACAGTGCCGATTTTGAGAAACTTTGTTCGACTGAAAATTTTCTAAAATTCGGCAGGTTAAGTGTTTCAATTTTTCTTATTTGTACCGATTAAATCCCGATTTTTAGTGTTCAAAATTAATCTAATAAAAGTCTCCCTGTACTTTGGCTCAAAAACCATTTTTCGGACAAACGTGGCAGCACTTTCGTTATCTTAAAGAACATAGAATATAAGGGAGCCGCAAATATAATTAACATCTTTATTTTATCTTCGGTTATGTTTTATTTTGTCAAACTGGTACTTCCGCTATATAGCAGTCTATCATTTTTGCTTTAATTTTCTTTAAGGTTTTTACAATTGTTTGTTAAGTTTGTTTTTTTTTTGTAAATGAAACGATACTAAATGGAATCTAGTGAAATTATAAAAGAGAATACTAATTGCCTTACAAAATTTATGGATATGAAAAAAATATGTTTTTTAAATAATTATTTTAATGTGGTTTCTTTTTGTTCTGTTTTAAATAAACTTTTGAACAGAAATCTGGTCACCGTAGTTATAAGTACACATACATATGTATGTATGCTAAGCAAATACAATAACATTGACGATGACAAACGAGAAAAGTGACAGTAAGTCGCTATCAGCGAAGAAAGCGCGTGGAAAACTGGCAGTGGCAATGCCAATTTGGGAACCTAAAACCGTACTGGGGGCGTGCACAGACGTCAAGCAGTTAATGCGCACGACACACATTTGACTTAATGATTAGGCCATATGTTGAGGCATTAAATGTATTACATATATGTACATACATACGTTTACAAATACATATGTTCATATGTATATAAATATTAGCATAAATATATATATATATACATTTACATATCTTAGCCTTAATGCGCTGTAATCGCTATAACTTCAACAAGGCGGCACAAATTTGGACGTTTAACTGCAGATATACACACATACCTATTTGCAGACACATATACATACGTACATATGCACATATACATAGTATATGGATTTACGCGTTAACATGTGTCCTTTAAGCATCGTAAGCGATTAGCATTGCCGATGGTGGTGGGGATGTGTAGTACATTAAAAAAAAAAAAATCGTATGTCACTCGAGCTAGCCGGCGAATTCCCAAAATATTTTATGTTTTAGTCCTCATGTGTAATTTATTTGCTTTTTGTGCTTTAGTATATATGTATGTATGTATGAATGTGCACATTTGGTTTTTCCAAAGGCATACGCTTACTTGTGTTAATATAAAGCAATATATTTATAATTTGTTGCATATATTAAGGCGCGCAACGTAAAATGCGTTGTTCAGTAAAACGAAGGCGTGAATACTTAATAATAAATACGTATATAAAAATTTGTCAATGATTGCATTGCATTGAGAAATACCAAGTTACAGTGCAATGTCAGCACCAAACATTTTGTGACAACACAACTCAAAGTAACTCAAATCGCACATCCAATGTTGCGTCAAGAAAAGGAACGCCGCCTTCGGCATTAATTGTCGATTCGAAATTAAAATCTCATTGTTATTTTTATTAATGCTTATTTTGTTTCAGGAAGAAACAAATTTGATGCGCGTGATTGCTGTTGCTTAGGCGAATTCCAACACGTTGTGCCTAAAGGTATGCTACACCGTCATTCAATTGGTGCAAAACCGGATACAAAGCACATATACAAGCACAAGTGCGAAAAAGCAGCATACGACAAAAAATCTCCAGACTTCGTAAGCATCACTTGGCAAAAATTATTGAAGGAATAAGCTTTTGGAATCCCATCGATGCTCTCAGCTAGCTCGACGCACCATCCAAAAATTGTTCCGTGCAGTGGTAGCAACCCAATGTGCACGGGGAAAGCTTTTTTTCAATTTCTTTCTTTTCTAAACTTTGAGAAATTTTTGACATTTTGCTCCAAAATTTTCCCCAAGGTTTGATTAAAGCTTGAATTCAAATTTACATCAAAGCTTTTCTCAAGTGGAGGACTTAGATTATTTTGCATACCAAAACTGTGCACTTTTGTTTGAGACTGGGTTGGTTGGGTACGTGCATCCTAGTCTCTATGAATTAGTCCATTAGTCTATTGCCATTTTTTTGCTTTTATTTTTTTATTACAAAGGTTCCGCCACCGAAACGGGGTCTCAGGAGGACGCTAGAGAGAATGAGAGATCACTCGAATTTAAGCGATACTTTCTAGCCGATTTCGTAAACATAAAAGGACATTGTTAAGTCCGTTTAAATGCTATTCACAAATTCCTAGCCGGTGAGGCGTAGAAAGGTTAACAGCAATACTAGATAGCAAAACAATTTCTGCCGAATTGAGAAGCTTCATACTAAAGAGGAACATTAGCATGTAGCGATAGGCACGTCTGAAGGTGAAGTTATTTCTCCACATTCAAATCAGAACTTGTCAAACTTGACCCGAGTATCTGGATTTTGTATTAAACCAAATTAGTATCCTATAAGGAAGAGAAAAAAATATAGACTTTTTTAGGTGGATTTTCAGCAAGGTATGGACTCTCAACCCAAAAGCTGTGCTTTGGATATATTTAGCTCTGGATCCTGCTAGCAAGGTTCGGTCGGATAGACACTCTTACGGATTCAGTATAATCATTTAAAAATAGTACATAGAGGCAATGAGAATTTGCCCCATAAATATGTCCTAAATGTGATTCTACATACGCCTATTTCCAATTGGCCTATACATAATGTACAACGCTTCAGTGTGCTGAAAGACTCGGGGTACCAAGTCTATGACAAGAAAGAACCGTCAGAAATAGCATAATAATCTTTTGATAGCTTTTCAATATTAGACCGGGCGCTGACTGAACATAATTTGAATTATAATTCCACAAGCTCTTTGGTGACCTTTACCTATTAAAGGCCGCCTAGGGCGGGAGATTTGATGCGCCTGACAGGTATACAATTTTGTATACAGATGGAACATGGAGTTGGAGAGGATGCTTCTTCTAAAGCTCAGCAAGCAAATCAGTAAATCTTCCTGAATTTGTGGGTGTTCTTCAAGCAGACGTATTTGCTATTGCTAAAGGATGTTGAAGCGTGAAAGCTTACGCCAACACCAATACGAGCGAGTCGCTTTTCACTGGGTAAGCCAATCGATCATTATAGCTGTGGCGTTCTTGCTAACAAAGTAGCGAAGCTGGTTAAGGAGTGCGGAACTTATTTTAAGAGAGTTAGTAGTTCGAAGTAGATAGATTGATTGATAAATGCTGACTGAAACAAATAGATCTGTGATAAGAAGGCCTTGAGTGCACAGAAGTTTGATATCCAGTATTGAGCCTAGATAACTTCTGTGGTGACATTAACGGCGACCGCATTCAAAGTAATCTTCCTTATACCTGGAAGTGTTCATCTTATAGAAAAGTAACTGTTTTGGATGGTTGGATGTTCAGACCCATACCTAAACAAAAGCCTTTTGCTAAGTTTAGTGCCATTATCAGACTTAAGTTCGTACACAACTAACCTCCGCTAAAGAGGGGATAGCACTCCTCACTGATGTCGGTTTCAGCTATCCTTGTGTGAAGTAGCCTAGCTATTCATTTGAGGATGGTTGCCTGCACATTACGTCTTTCGAGTACCCGACCGACACCAAGATGAGAGGTGTTATCAAAAGCCCCCTCCATATCGGTTAAGGCACAGAATACTGTTTCACCACACTCGAAAGCGCCTTGTACCTCCGTAGACAGGGCCTACAGTGCAGTGTCCGTGACTTACCCACTCTGTAGGTATGCTGGCCAAGATGCAAAGTCGCTTGACCGGTGGGTGAATAGAACTCCCAGCCAGCTTCCAGTCCACTATAGATGGTCTAATTGGTCTAATTCGTCGGGATGAGAACTTCTCCGAGCTCTGAGTAGCATCCGGGAAATGGGCCGGGAGCAGGGAAAGTGCGCTCTCCTTTTCGTTATCTGACTAGGAGCGAATGGCGCCGGATTTCTGGTGTGGTTTCTGTGCGGTCCCTCGTCAATGCTTTGTGCAGCTTAGCGATTGTAGATTCGATCAGATACCCCCAGAGAACTTCATGAAGCTGCCACGATTAGCTTTCCCGATCTCTTTACTGTTATTAGTTGGCCCAGCCGCATACTCAGCTCAGTGTCCTGTACGGTTTTTCCTATTAAATAGCACCTATAGCTTCCGAGACCACCAATTGGGCTCTACCTTCCAAGCCGGTTAACGGACTTCTCAAACCTCATACATTCGATGTGCTTGTTATTTTTTCTGGGGTTCCTACGAAAATGCCTTGTTTTGACCTCTGCTCCCAAAACAAACTGGACAATTGTACGGTTTGACGGAGAAGGCTGAGACGAGACCCTCCACTGGCTGACCAATGGGCTAGCGAGTCTGTTGCTGACAGCGATGTCCAGTAATTCTTTCCCAACCCTCGTGAAAAATGTCGGTGTTTGGCTAACATTATAATTATACAGNCTGGGCTAGCGAGTCTGTTGCTGACAGTGATGTCCAGTAATTCTTTTCCAACCCTCGTGAAAAATGTCGGTGTTTGGCTAACATTATAATTATACAGTTCTTCGCTTAGGATATACTCTAAATAGTTTGTAGTAAGGAGTTAAGTTTTTGGAGGTATTCCCACCGGTTTAGAAGAGCTAAGAAAAAGGTGGTAAACCACAACAAAAAGCAGGGATGACACGATTTGTATATTTGTACATTTCCACACGAAAATCAGTACTTCATATTTCTGCTTAAAAGGGATAGAACCTCCACTTTTGGAGATATGTTGTTTTCCCGCCACAATGAACCAGCAACTATTAGCTCTGCACTCCACTTACGAGTAAGGGGTATCAAAACTAGTCGGCTATCTATAGCCTCACAATNCATTCCCACCGGTTTAGAAGAGCTAAGAAAAAGGTGGTAAACCACAACAAAAAGCAGGGATAACACGATTTGTATATTTGTACATTTCTACACGAAAATCAGTACTTCATATTTCTGCTTAAAAGGGATAGAACCTCCACTTTTGGAGATATGTTGTTTTCCCACCAAAATGAACCAGCAACTATTAGCTCTGCACTCCCCTTACGAGTAAGGGGTATCAAAACTAGTCGGCTATCTATAGCCTCACAATTTTTTAAGCAGTAATGCATGTCTTTAGAGATTAAAGTGTTCCAAAGCATTCAGCCTTTTTGGTTTTAAGCGTTAAACTCGTTCCAAAAGTCACAAAAAAGATACTATGAAAAAATTGTGTTTCAAAAACTTTTAGACTTTGAGCTTAGCTAATCACGCCAAAAATGCCGTAACGCTACTACTTATCGTATTACCTACGCCTTTTCTGGTTTACAAGCTTTCTTTCTTTGTAAGGGTCACAATCAATTGGGATTCAACTGGTTTTACCNGACTATGAAAAAATTGTGTTTCAAAAACTTTTAGACTTTGAGCTTAGCTAATCACGCCAAAAATGCCCTAACGCTACTACTTATCGTATTACCTACGCCTTTTCTGGTTTACAAGCTTTCTTTCTTTGTAAGGGTCACAATCAATTGGGATTCAACTGGTTTTACCTAAATCACTTTCACACAATAAAATTAAATGTGGCAGGTTGCAAAGAAAAAAATATGTACATACATATGTAGGTGTTTATGTGTGTAACCATACACATATGCATTGTAAGTACGCGCACTACACTATGGCAGCCAAACTGAAAGGCAAACTAGTATTGAAAGCAATAAAATGACTAAATCTACTAAATCCAAATGAACCTTAAGTACAGAAAAATAATAAAGGCGTTGATTTTTGTGTTGAACAAAGCGATCTCTGCATATCGCCATATGTGGAAGGTAAGTTGTTAGAAAGTATTAGAACACATACATATGTACAACATATGCAGCTATTTATGTACACTCGCGGTCACGCAAACGTTACCAAGACTTTTTTTTAATTTGGTAGAATTTTGTTAATTAATAAAGAAAAACATTTTTTTTTTTNCAAAAATGCCCTAACGCTACTACTTATCGTATTACCTACGCCTTTTCTGGTTTACAAGCTTTCTTTCTTTGTAAGGGTCACAATCAATTGGGATTCAACTGGTTTTACCTAAATCACTTTCACACAATAAAATTAAATGTGGCAGGTTGCAAAGAAAAAAATATGTACATACATATGTAGGTGTTTATGTGTGTAACCATACACATATGCATTGCAAGTACGCGCACTACACTATGGCAGCCAAACTGAAAGGCAAACTAGTATTGAAAACAATAAAATGACTAAATCTACTAAATCCAAATGAACCTTATGTACAGAAAAATAATAAAGGCGTTGATTTTTGTGTTGAACAAAGCGATCTCTGCATATCGCCATATGTGGAAGGTAAGTTGTTAGAAAGTATTAGAACACATACATATGTACAACATATGCAGCTATTTATGTACACTCGCGGTCACGCAAACGTTACCAAGACTTTTTTTTAATTTGGTAGAATTTTGTTAATTAATAAAGAAAAACATTTTTTTTTTTANAGGAAGGTAAGTTGTTAGAAAGTATTAGAACACATACATATGTACAACATATTCAGCTATTTATGTACACTCGCGGTCACGCAAACGTTACCAAGACTTTTTTTTAATTTGGTAGAATTTTGTTAATTAATAAAGAAAAACATTTTTTTTTTTAAAATAGTTCGAACCGCACAAAATTTAGAGAATTTCATAAAATTTTCAATTCAATTCAACTTCAAAACTTTTCATAAACAATTTTTGGAAAATTCCAGTAATGCAGTTTACTAGCCCATTTAATTTTAGTATAATAAAGTGCAAGTTTGAAGTAGCTCAAAGTTTGGTTAATTTCAGAAATTTATTTCCATATGATGTTGTGCTCATATAAAAAGCATTTTTTACATGGAAATANAAAATTTTCAATTCAATTCAACTTCAAAACTTTTCATAAACAATTTTTGGATTCCAGTAATGCAGTTTACTAGCCCATTTAATTTTAGTATAATAAAGTGCAAGTTTGAAGTAGCTCAAAGTTCTGGTTAATTTTAGAAATTTTTTTCCATATGATGTTGTGCTCATATAAAAAGCATTTTTTACATGGAAATAAGACACAAGACCGTCGGCAAAGCCACTAAAATTGAATGTGCTATTAAGCTGCATACCCGAAACTTTCATACAACTTTTTATTAAAAAGCTTGAAATTTCTGTGAAAATTTGATAAATTTTTGAAAATTTTGTACAAAGTTTGAAACTTTTATTTATATAGTTTTTTTTTACAGTTTGAACTATAATTAAAAAAATTAAAATTTTTTTATTNAAGACACAAGACCGTCGGCAAAGCCACTAAAATTGAATGTGCTATTAAGCTGCATACCCGAAACTTTCATACAACTTTTTATTAAAAAGCTTGAAATTTCTGTGAAAATTTGATAAATTTTTGAAAATTTTGTACAAAGTTTGAAACTTTTATTTATATAGTTTTTTTTTACAGTTTGAACTATAATTAAAAAAATTAAAATTTTTTTATTAATTTACACNGTTTTTATTAAAAAGCTTTAAATTTCTGTGAAAATTTGATAAATTTTTGAAAATTTTGTACAAAGTTTGAAACTTTTATTTATATAGTTTTTTTTTTACAGTTTGAACTATAATTCAAAAAATTAAAATTTTTTTATTAATTTACAAACAACTAAAAAAATGTTTAAAAACTAAGGTGGTAAGATTTGCGTGGCGACGAGTGTATGTAGAAATGCGTGGAGAGTTATGCAGAGGAAAGCATGAAATTAGTGCACATATGAGTATTTACGTTTTCCATACTTATAAAGTTCTCTTGTGGCAAATGAATTTCTTAGCACGCCTCTAAGTATGCTTACACTGTCAACTATTTACATAAATATGTACATATGTATGTGCATATATGTACATATTTACATACACAAATAAAAATGTACACAGCCTTATTTATTTGAGCGCACGTCACTTTCATTTCCGCCACTTTCTTTACTTAACAGCGTCCCAGCCTTTTTGCTTTTCATTCTCATTTTCCTTTTATTCATTTCATTGTTCGCACCGTAAACAGTAGGAAAATAAAAGCGAAACATTTCTTTGTTTGCAAATTGTACTTTTGATTGCATTGCTCACAACTTATTCGTTTCCTTTATNGCAGCCTTTTTGCTTTTCATTCTCATTTTCCTTTTATTCATTTCATTGTTCGCACCGTAAACAGTAGGAAAATAAAAGCGAAACATTTCTTTGTTAGCAAATTGTACTTTTGATTGCATTGCTCACAACTTATTCGTTTCCTTTATTCGCTTTTATTGCCATTGCTTTTGTGTTGTAGTTTTTCGGGTTAGCGCACTTTGTTTGGTTGGCTCGCTTTTCACTTGGCCCTTGATGCTGCGGTGCACGGAGCCCTAAGCACTGTTCTCATACGAACTTGATTTGATTTAATTTAATTTAATGAAAAAATTCGTAACAAAAAAGAGCGGGGAGCGATGTTAACACTGCATTATTTCAATACCTACTGATCTGAGTACCGTGGGATTTTATAGGCTAGTGAAATGGTGCTTTGCAAAACTCTTAAATGCTGAGCTTCGAAAGAGTCAAAAAAATATCGAATTAGGCCGACTCTGAAGATTCAAACAATTTTGGAGCAGTGTAAAGTAGTTTCATTTCGATTTTTCCGATCAAATTTAATCATTATTTACGATTGGTTTTCGATCAAGAATAATCTTGTTCTTTTTTTCGTTTTTAATGTTTCGATCCACTTTTTATTGAAATTTTTGATTTTTATTTTTTCGATCATATTATAACCGTTAGTTATATTCAGATTTAATTTTGTAGATCAAAAAGACTTAAATCGGTCACAAAAACGCAGCTTATATTATTACGGTTAGAACTGATCGAACAGTAACAAAATATCGACTATTTTTGATCGAAAGAAAAATAAAAATTGCAAAATAGCGATGAAATGAGACCTAAAACATAAAAATCCTTGATCGAAAAATGCAAATAGAAAAGCCGATTTTGCAATTATTTATAAATAAAAATCTTGATGTTTAACGTTTATTTATTTTTGTTCCGTGGATATAAAATAAAAGAATAAGTATTACACTTAGGTGCGCTCTTAACTATTCTCCACCCTTAGAGTGTCTTGCACAGACCTCTCTTTTCATAGTCGTCGATACATTCTGGTTTTCTTTGATATGTAAAATAATCCCTTCCAATAAAGATTTCACCGAAACTGGCGGGAGAATCTTTTTGAACTGATCTTTTGGGATCGCAGTTGGTCGTCTTAGCGATTCCTAGTGCCATTTTCACAATTAGAAGTTAACTCACGTTCGGCAGTTAACTTTAATTTTTTGTACTGAAAAACTATAGCGACACAGCCATAACCAAGTCGGTCACCCATCCATTAAACAGGGCGCAACTGGCTATCTAGCCGACCGAAATCATCCGCCTTCTCATAATAAAATAGAATTGTAAGTTCAATGAGGCATCGGAATACATCCTGTCTGATTTACCAGCTTTCGTGACACAGATAGAAAATAAAACACTTCGAACACCTCGATGACAGTCTAAACTCTTACTACATACAGCGAGTTCGCCTAGTAAGGTCCTATGACAGTTGAAGGTATCAGGGATATTTAAAGTAAGGTCTTCACATTCGGCATATGGCGGCATTAGAAGACTTTTAACTATCACTATCTCTAGAAGGCAGGCGAGAAGGTGCGTCTTCAAAACAACGGAAGCCCAATAAAGAGAATAAGCGCAGAAGGCGTATCGGTGTTTGTCTGCAGTCAAGTTATAAATAAGTTAAAGTTTCAAACGAAAAAGTGTTACAAAATCATAAGTTTGAACATTTGGAATTTTTTGAGGTGTTTGAAGGGAGTTCCCATTTGTTTAAAAATCAAATTCACAGCAGTTAAATTCTTTATTACAATTTGTGCAACAATCTGNATCTTCACATTCGGCATATGGCGGCATTAGAAGACTTTTAAATATCACTATCCCTAGAAGGCAGGCGAGAAGGTGCGTCTTCAAAACAACGGAAGCCCAATAAAGAGAATAAGCGCAGAAGGCGTAACGGTGTTTGTCTGCAGTCAAGTTGTAAATAAGTTAAAGTTTCAAACGAAAAAGTGTTACGAAATCTTAAGTTTGAACATTTGGAATTTTTTGAGGTGTTTGAAGGGAGTTCCCATTTGTTTAAAAATCAAATTCACAGCAGTTAAATTCTTTATTACAATTTGTGCAACAATCTGAATTATTTTGAAAACGATTTCTAAAATATATGTAGGAGGGTTGCCAACTGGAATTCATTCGGTAAATAAAATAGGTGTCACATTGTGAGCGTCAGATCAAAGTGGCTTAAGAAGGTTACAGTTGGAAATATTTTTAAAAGGGCTGCCATCACGTTTAAAAGTTGACTTTTACTAAATCAAAGACAAATTAAAGTACGAAAAGGAGTGCTAAGAAATCTTAAGTTTGAACATTTGGAATTATTTGAGGTGTTTGAAGGGAGTTCCCACCTTTTTAAAAAATAAATTCGCACAAGTTAAATGATTTATTACAATATCGGTATTAATCGAATGAATTGAAAAGGATTTATTTCTAAACTAGATATTGGAGGGTTGCCAGCTGTTTAAAGAATCAAATTCAACTGGAATTAATTAGGTAATTAAAATAGGTTTAGGGCTTCAATTTAAAAAGATATCAACGGTTGCAGTCGAATTTAATTAGACACAAATTAAAATGTCAAACGAAAAAGTTGTAAGAAAACTTAGGTTTGAATGTTAAAATTTTTTTGAGATTTTTGAAGTTGCCACCTGTTTAAAAATTAAATTCACACAAGTTAAATGATTTTTTACAATATGGGTATCAATCGAAATGATTTTGAAAAGGCTTTATTATTTAACTAGATGTAGAACAGTTGACACCTGTTTGGAAAATAAAATTTAACTGCAATTTTTTAGGCAATTAATATATGTATGTCATGTTATGGGTATCAGACAAAAGCGGTCTAGGGTTTTATATTGCAAACCTCTTATATTTTTGGCTGAATTTAAATATCATTTGTTTTTAACTGAAGTAACAGGGAAAAATTTCATACACTCAGCGAGGCAGGTGAGGGCAAAAAAAGAATTTCTATGCAGAAATGGAAAGGTTGAGTAAAACAATTGGTTTTGCTTACAAAATCCCCTTCAGTATACGAGGCTAACGTAATTGTATGCTACACTGAAAATGAGTGTGTTTTTTTTATTTTTTACTTTTTCTATTCAATTTTCATGTAGAATTCGTTCTTTTCAGTTAACCCAGTGCCAAGAATGTCGCACGCGTGAAAATCGCATACTTCCCAAAATTCATTTGATTCGTTTGCTTCAATACAGTTGAGTCTAATTCAGCAGCTCGCATTTCACCAGCAACAAATCTGCTATTACTGCATACATTGTAGACCATCAGTTTCACTTAAACCAATTTCTTTTGCAAACAATATCACAATAAACTTGCTGTCGCTGCGCAAGGGCATTCGCCACTAGTACACATTTTTGATCTTTGCCAATTTCTTTTTTTTTTTCTTTAAGCCCGCTTTTTGCCAACAGCAGTCAGAAGTTCGTACATAAGATTTTAAGATTTTCTGCCAATAAAAGCTGGACATTGTGTGCTTTTATGCTGGCATATACACTAGGCGACAAATGAAAGTGTACACCTTAGACGAGGATATTCACAATTATTTTCATGAAAAATTGTTTGCATTAATTATTTATGAAAATATAGCTCGTTCTATAACATAAACCTTTTAATCAAAGTTTCACACTTTATATAAAGTTCACAAAAATTAAAAAAAAATTTTTTTTTAAATTTTAATTTTTTATTCAGAATTTCGAGAAGATTTTCCAAGTGCAAGTTTCAAGTCGCTATTACCGTTGATTTTTTAGATTTTTTTTAGAGGGTGTTGCGGGTTTCTTTCATATCAAAATAAATAGTGTTTATTCTTTATATGGAAGCAAATGCCACAAAAAAAAAATAAAAATAAAAAAATCAACGGTAATAGCGACTTGAAACTTGCACTTCGCTTTATTAAAATTGAATGGGCTGAAACACTGCATACATGAAAATTTTCTAAAATTTCTGAATGATAAGTTGAAAATGTTGGTGAAAAAATTTTTAACTTTTGTGAACTTTATATAAAGTGTGAAACCTTGATAAATGTATATGGTTTTTATTATATAATGAACTATATTTCCAGAAATAATTAATGCAAAAAATTTTTTACGAAAATAATTGTGCATATTTTATTAGAAAAATATGTATACTTTCATTTGTCGCCTAGTGTATGTATATATGTACTTAAAGACAACACAAAAAAAAACAAACTATTCTACTTACGTATGCACGTGCAGCGTAATGTGTGCGTACGTTGCCAACAAAGCAATGCCCATTGACATTGTAGTAAACGTTTTGTACAGCTGTGATTGTTTCGTTGTTGGAATGCGTGCGATAAACGCGTGGTACGCTACTACAACTACACACAAACAATGTGCCATTTTTATATTATAGTTCACATTGTTTTCTTATTTTCACTGTGCAGCTTTATATTGTAGCCTGCCTGCTTATCCGCCTTCACATATGCAACAAAATACTGCCTTGTACTAAAAAATACGTGCGTGCAGACACATATGTACATATATGCATGCGCGTACGTATGCGTAAAAACTTTTGAATTTGCCATTTACTGTTGCCTTAGTTTCCGCTTGTGAAATTCCTGCACATTCTTCTTTCACTATGCTTGCAACTTCAACCTCTTATTATCTACGCCTTCTTCTCTTTGTACTGTGAGAATTCTTAAACCCTCAGCTTTTTTTCTTTTCTCTTACCCGCATAGTTTTCTTTGCTTGGCTGCGTTTCAATTTACATGTGTTTCTGTGTGTGTGTGCGCGCGCTCTGGTATGAGTGCGTGCCTCTTGTGCAACTTAATGTTTTTCTTTGGTTGGTATTTCTCTTGTTAGAGAAAGTTCCCAAAAAAAAAAAGAGGTAAGGTCGCTAAAGCTTGGAAAGAAAAACCGTATAAAGGGGTACACGCGCTTACTTGATTGGGGTATGCTGAAGATTTGAACATATGCGCAGCACTTTAAAGGGAGTGAGATTTTTGTTTGCCAAGTATGCGGGAATACCTTAATAAGGGTAAGACTCTTTTGAAGTTTTAACAATCTGTCATTACTAAGAAAAGTTTCAAAAGTGTTTTTTTTAACATTTTTTTTAAGTGGAAAATACATATTAATACCTCACAAACTTAAGCGGAGACAGCTTGCTACAGAATTTAAACATGTGTACCGTACTCTTGAATTGATAAAGTATACAAACCTTGGCCTTGAAGACGCTGTGATCTAGTAATCGATAAGACAAGTTCCGAGAACGGTTCTGCAAGAACACAGCACTAACCGTCCTATAGTTAAGTTGTTTACTTCACAGCTGTAACGATAGCAACACCAACTAGTGTAGTGTCGAGATTTACTTTTAACTCTTCTCTGCTTGGAGTTCTTCTGCTGGCATTTCTATAGGCACTGTGATCTGTGCATTATCTTCTTATACGAGCAATTCTTGTATATAAATATATACATACTAGTGCACCCGCATGGCGCTAAACCCCAACATTGAATTTTTATTTGTATACAGGTGGCAATCTTATTCAGAAAGCTAAAAATATTGCAAATGTTTCATCTAAAGCCGCCCAGCCGTTTCTGATTGTAGGGAGCTCACACATGGATCCGGTATTTCGTTTAATCAAATATCAAATCCCCCTGAACCTTTTAAGACAGGTGGCAATCCTGTTTAGAAGTATTTTCAAACTTAACCCTTTTTAAATCACTTTTGTCTGGTATTGTGATACATTATTACATGTGGCAACCAACTGATGAATTCAGTTGAATTTAATTTATAATATGTGGCAACTCTCCTAAAACAGTTTGAACATAAATACTTTTCAAACCCATTCCGCTTGATACCCAATTTTTAATAATTCATTTGACTTATTAAAAATTGCATCTAACTTTTTCAAAGGGTGGCAACCCCCTTCAAACACCTCAATAATGTCGTATATTCTTAAACTAAAGACTTTTTGACACTCGTTTTTTGACACTCATAGTTTGATACATATTTCATATAAAATAAATTGAATCTACCTTTTTCAACGGGTGGCAACCCTCTTCAAACACCTCAACGATTTTTTATATGTTCAAACTAAAGACTTCTAGTCACTCATATTTGAATACATATTTCATATAACTTGCAACTAAATTCGACTCTTAAAACAGGTGGCAACCCTCTGAGAAATATTTTCAACTAATAACTCATTAAACCAACTTCGTCTTGCACACACTAGCTGATACGTATTTCAATTACCTTAATTCAACTTAAAATTAATTTTTTTTTAATTAGCAATTCTCCATCAGTTAGTTTAGGAATAAAGCCTTTTCAAAACCTTTTCGAGTGATGCCTATATAGGAATAATTGGTTCATTATTTTAAATAACTTGATATACATTTTTTAAAAGTTGGCAACCCTTTTCAAAAAAATAAAACCCTTTAATGCATCTGCAGGCCAAGCCCTTTAATTTGACATCTCATTTTTGAAAATCGAACGAACGGTGCGGATCTAATGACATAGGATATTAAAAAAATGTACTTAGATTTTTTAGCAGGTAAAAAATTTAATTAGATTATTTAGCAGGTGGCAACTCTTTTCGAAAAAGTAAAACCGTATTGCACATCTACGGGCCAAGCCCTTTCATTTGAAGCCTCATTTTTACAAATCGGACGAATGGTGCAGATTTGATGACCTGGACAAAAAATGCCTTCGCGTAATATATATGTATAGATATCGGTAGGGTTCTCGGAAACGGCTCTAACGATGATTTGATGAAATTTTGTATACATGCGTAAAAAGTGAGCTTAAGCTCAGACTAAACTTTTGAACTAATGGAGTGAGCTTAAGCTCAAGAATTTGAACTGAAAATCGAGTCGGAGCTTAAACTTACTTTTTATGCATGAGGCCCAATATTTTGCATTTTTAGGTTACCTAAATAGGTATTATCTCCGAGAGGACTCGTATAAGGTTGTCACCTATTCGAAATTAGTTACAAATTAATTAAAACACCATAATATAAGTATCAAATGGAAGGTAATGGAATGGAATGGCCCTAACTCAAAAATATTTTTTATAGGGTTGCCACCTATTTCTAACCGCATATTAATTTTTTTTGTTTAGAAAAAAGGCAAAATCTATTATTCATGGGTACCAAGAGAAGGGTTTTTAACAATGATTTCCCTATATGCAAATTGTTATCCTATAGGATATTAGTTTAAGGTTGCCACTTATTTTCGATTATACACATTTTATCTAAAACATCGCGATATGGATATGGAAAAAAATGCAAAACGCCGTCAACAAAAGAAAAAAGTTATTAGAAATCAATGCGATTTTTCAGCCGCTCAAACTTGCACTTATTTTACAAAAATTGTATAAGACTTTTAACTGCATACTGCATAAAAAATCATAAAAATTCTGGTTAAAAAATCGAAATTTAGATAAAAATTTGTGGAATTTTTCTAAATTCTGTATAAAGTTAGAAAGTGTGATTTATATGGTTTTTGTTAAAGCATGAACCATATTTTTATAAAGATATATCACAAAAATTTTCGCTAGAAAAATATTGTAAATATTAAAAACGAAACACCATTCATCCACTTTTGACTGCCACTGTACGCTAAGATATGTACTATTTATTGCAGCGTATTTCTACATAGGGTTGCCACCTAAATTTTAAAGAAAGAAATTTACTTACTTAATGGATATCGAAATCTTTTTTTTTCATTTATTTTAATAATATATATTTTTTTTAAAGCTATCCAAATGATCAGTGTTTGATATCCAAACCTTGAAAACTTAAGAAAGTACGTATGTGCACTCTGAGCAAAGCTCGGTCAGCCTGCTACTATTCCATTAATGCCTGTCATATCGAAGGTAAGCATAGTTTAAGAGGCAGAGTGAATAAAATTATATTCAGATAGTATGCCTCATAAGCTATTTTTATCAAGAAAATTTAGAAAAAAAAAAATATTTTTATCAAAATTAGAAAAAATTATGAAAATAAGGAATGGTTTTGGAAAATTTGAGCCTATTTTAAGATATAGTTTTTTTAAATAAATGTTTTCTCATGAAAAAAATAATAATTTAAGAAAACACAGTTTTTTAGGAAAGAAATATTTCCACCAATATTGCAAAAAATTTACCAAACAATAGAAACAAACATTTTTTTGGTGAGAAGCATGATAGAAAGTTTTTTTGGAACTTAAGATTAAAAAAAAAATCGGTAAAAAATTGAAAGGGCAGTGAGTATTGTTTTAACAAAAAATCTTTTTATGGAAAAATCTAATTTACTTTTTGTTTGTAGATGTTTCCGACATGGTGGGTGTTAGAAGTATTTTGGAACAAATGTTCGTCATACCGGTTTGACAAGGGATGACGGAAATTCATCCGAAAAACTAATTTATTTTTAATTTCCTAGGAAAATAATGTCGATAAAATTTATAAAAAATTTCCTTTATGTATGAAAAATAATTAGTTTTGGCTAAAAAATGATTTCTATGGGCGAAAAAAAAAATATTTGACACTGAAGAAACAACTCGTGAGATTTGCTCAATTTTCAAGCTTCAAATATTTATTTATTAAAAAAAAATAAAATTGGCATAGTTCAACTCTGCTGCATTAAAATGTTGGGCGTCTGCCTATTGGTTTTTATACATTCATTCACAAAAAAAATCTGCAATTTCCCTATCACCAATTCAAGTGCTGTAAAACTGCGATCAAATTTGTGCAAAAACTATCGATAAATTACCCAACGAATTTAAGCGAGTGCGGAACTGCCCAAAAGTTGAGAACTGCCTGCTGCCAAAGTAACTTAGTTTTTGCTTCTATTTATTTTCTATTTTAATTATTTCACTTCTTCAGGCTTCTTAACTTGTTTTCTGTGTTGTTGGAGAGTAAGACTAAAATGATATTAAAATTGTTTCTGTGCATTCGAAGAAAGTTTGCGTTTTCGCGGTGACCAAAAGACCCCAACATCTTTTCAGCACACCGTACAAAATGCCACCTTGCAGTAGGAGCATCGCCAGAAATGAGTCAGCAAGCAACAAAGCAGCGCTACCATCGCCGCCGCCGCCGCTGCCGCCATCACTCGCAACCTCAACACAGCTTGCAAACTTGTGTTTAGCCACCACAAGCGGGCGGTTTGTTACTTGTCTGTTGTTGCCAAGTTCTTTTCATTTTCCACTCGCTGCTTGCGCGTATACTTTCGCTTGCTGTGAAAATTGCAATTTTGTAATTATTTATTTTCGCATTTGAACAGCGTCAACTTCCTACTCTGCAACGCTCCTCCACTCCACAAAGCTACGTTTAATTTTCAGTAAACCAGATTTTCCACCATAAAAAAAAACATTAAAAATAAAAATAAATAACAAAAAATATGCTTTAAAAACATCTATCCGCAGTCCTCTACCCCTTTTGGCTGCATACTGCTACTGCCGCCGCCGCCGCCGCCGCCGCCACCGCCACTGCTTCCAGCCACCAGAAGCACCAAAAGTTGCTCCACGCGCTCGAATTTCCGAAAATTTCACTTCCGCCAAAAATTTCATTAACGGCGATGACGCAAAGACAACAACAACACAGCAATAACAACAAATACTGCCGCCGCTCATAAACTGTATTGGAGCTCGCATTGCCGCACGTTTCGAAAATGACTCTGCTGTGGCAGTTCCACCACCAACAGCAATGTCATCTCGCAAAAACTGCAACAACTCAATATGTATGAGTTTATGGTTTTTGTGTGTTTCCTTTTTCTCCTTTTTCTAGTTGCTGTACGCTTTTGTTATGCTCACAACTTTTCGTTAAAAGAAGAGCGCAATTTTATGTGCAGTAAAAAAGTTTGAAAATTTTTTTGTAGAAGTAATTTTTTTTTGTTTTTTTTTTTTTGTCAATGTCTACTGCCCAATTGTTGCAGCTGGTTAAAGTTTTAAAACATATTTCCTGGTATTCAAGATTTTTTGGCTGTGCCACTACTAGCAGGTTTGAGTTACTTTTATTGCCAAAATTTTTAATGTTTGAGCATTTTTCGTGTCGTTTGATGTTAGTTTATGTTGGGTGGAAAGTTTTTGAAAACATTTTTAAGTTATATGCACACATGCCGCCAGTCAGCTGTGGCGCCACTTTCGCGCGGAAAGTCGCGCTAAGTTCTTTTTAGGACGGACACCATTTTATGGTCTCCATTGGTCCTCTATGACAGTCTTGTACTGCCATACATTTGTTTGCTTTTTTTGAGTTGATCGCACTTTACTTTTTAAAAATATGTATAAAATTGTTTTAAAATGGTTACATTAGAATTACTTAAAAATTTAATTTAATTGAAAAAGTATAATCTAAAAATTTAAAGAAAATTAAATTAAGAATACAAAAATTAATTAATATGCGAAAAGAAAATAATAAATATTAATATAAGTTCCTAAAAATTAATTAAAACAAAAAAAAATTCTTTTTTTACAATAAAACCTGAATATTAAAAGAGAATTATATCGAATAAAGAAAAAAATAGATTATAATAAAAAAAGTTTATTTTTCGAACAAAAACAATTGAAAGATAATAAAATTGAAAAAACAAAATCTCATAATTAAATGAACATTAAATTGAAAAAAGAACATCTCAAAATTGAAAGAAAATTAAATTGAAAAAAGAAAACTTCAAAACTAAAAGAACATTGAATTGAAAAAATAAAATAAAATAAAATAATTAAAGGAAGAACAAAATATGTTTCTAAAACTAATATTTTTCTATTTAAAACAATAAAATTAGGATAAAAATTTAGTTTCAGAAATTAAAAAAAAAAATAAATAAAGAATTAATAAGAAATAAATTTGAAAAAAAAGATAAAAATCCGCTGCCCGAGGGCTCGAACCTCAGCTTCAGTGCTTTGGTCACTCGGCCATTGCGACTGTTGGAGCAGCGCGAGCAAAATGATATACACGTGCTTTCTGTCAAAAGAACTTTTCGACATGAAATTTGGCAAGTGAGCATTTTTGTGTGCACTATCGTGCCAGAGTAAGCAAAATCCTTCAAACTAGGAGTATCTTACCTACGGCCTTTCAATTGTCTTACAAAAGACTTCAAACTAACTTAGACAGAACTGCACTGCAAGTACTTGAATAAATTAATTTTCGAGTAGAAAAAAAAATTTATAAATTGAGATAATCTTGAAGTACAAGCATATTAAAAACTAAAAACCACACTTGGGTAAAGAAGGCGAAAAAAAACGATACGCATTACTTACTTTTACTTTTAAAGTTTTAAGTTATGAACAACTACTAGGCATTGCCACAGGATTTATCTCCGATAAAAGTACACTGCGAAAACAGTTAGCTAAATATTTTTCGCTCAATACTAGATTTTCGCAGTGAATGTATTGGATATACATATATACATACACACCTACATATACCGACCATACGTCGCTCGAATGACTTGAAGAGCAAACATGTAAAGTAGAATATTATTAACTTTCGCTATTTGTAGTTATATGTATGAGCTTGCCTATTAACTTATGTCTACATAGTACAAATTACGAGTAACTAAGCAGGCCTACATAACACTTCGTGAACACGCAGGTAGCAAGCAAACAAAAAAAACAAGTAAGAAAGCCTAAGTTCGGGCAGAGCCGAACATTAAATACCCGGCGCACGTATTAAATATATGTTTTTCGCCTTACCGAAAGCTACGGCTATATGGTAAGCCGGGGCGTATCAATTTTGAGTAAATTAGAGTCCTTAGATTTCGAAATTTTGAAGTTTCAAGCAGTTCTGAAATTTACCGTTATATGAGAAGCGGCCGTTATTTTAGTCCGATTTCAATAATTTTCAACGGTTTGCTTATATGTGGCAAGCACAATAACCACACCGAGTTTGGTACAAATTGGTAGAACGGTTACTGAGATACATATATGTGATCATAAGTGGGCGGTGCCACGCCCATTT
>NW_016159164.1:82528-95056 GCF_001687245.7 Rhagoletis zephyria
GTCTATTCATGATGAAATGTCAAAGCATACTGAGCATCTTTCTCTTTGACACCATGTCTGAAATCCCACGTGATCTGTCAAATACTAATGCATGAAAATCCTAACCTCAAAAAAATCACCCGTTACATACACACATATAGCAGCAACTAATTTCATTTAAAGAAATGGCGTGTCGTCCATTTCTGCTGTAGCGTATGTAGTGCATATTTTTAACTTCTTCTGGCGAGGCGACATCTATCTCTACAGTTTTTCTAATTGTATGTCTTTGATATGATACCTAACGAGGTTGATATCTAGACTAGGTTTGCCATAAATACCTTTGCTATATTATATAGGGCTGCTACAACATTGCAAGTTGATAAAAGCGTTGTAAAAATCGATAACAATATCGATAACCAAATCGATAAAAACATCGATATTAAACTCGATACATAACAAAATCGATAACAAAATCGATTAAACTATCGACAACAAAATCGATGAAAAATATCGATAACAAAATCAATAAAAAATATCGATAACAAATTCGATAACAATATCGATAAAAAATTTGATAAAAATATCGATATCATCGTTAGACTATAAACTCACTACAAACTCAACAGATCTGCAGTAAGCAGTCACCAGTTTAGCAGAGATATCAGTGGTGGAACGCTTGAAGTTCCTCGATCTTTACACTCTTAGCAACACAAGTTGGAAAGAGCGACCCCAAGATCTAAGTATAAGATCTTTTGTAAATATTTGATAATTTCCCAACCCTGACGGCCTAATAAACTATTAGCCTACAAAATACTTAAATGCGAATAGTTTCTTGGTAGTCGAAGTGCTGAACAAAGGGGTTCGACTGCGGAAGAACTAAAGTATGGCAGCCTGATTCCAAACCGTTTTTAATAATTCTTTGTTTTATCGGAAAGGTCCTACCTTAATGGTGATCCATAATACTTCGATCACTGGCTCATGAAGACATCAAGGGTGCTCTTAAATTTTGATGAGCGCATTGAATTCGGTTGCATTTTATGCTTAAAAGTTACTTGTTTTAGTTTAATTTTGTTTTCTTTCTTGATGCATTTGTTTTTATATTTAGATTTAATTTTTTTGTTTAATAAAAGTATTTTTTAATTTCATTTTAAAACTTATTTATTTTTTTCTTTCTTAGTTTTTTTTTCTTATTTTTTAAATTTAATTTTCTATGAATTTTATTGTTTTAGAAGAAAGAATAGTCTTTTTCAATAAGTATTATTATTTTTTTGGGAACGTACTTTATGTTTTTCCTTTTTAATTTAGTTTCGTTTTCTTTTTAAATTTATTTTCTTTTAATTTTTAGATTTGATTAAAAAAATATATTTTAATTTTTAGAGCCTTATTTTTCTTTTTTTATAAATTTGTAAAATTTTTAATATTTTTTTTAATATAATAATAATAATATAAATTTTTTGTTTAACTAAATTTTTGAAAACTTATTTTTAAAATGACAAAATAGCGCTAGAACCTTTCAATAATTGTCTTACTGAAGAATTGTGTTTTTCGAAAGACTGTGGTGAGTAGAATGGCTTGACAAAATTGCCGTGTTATATTTACAGAAAATCTTAATTGCTTTCATTTCACTATAATTACAATTACTTTCCTGAAAATCCACCAAAGTCGACTACTTCAAATCACACATTCGAAGTGTTGTCTGCTCCCTTGGTATACAGCACGTTTGTATACAGGTGCAAGCGGTTAAAAAAAAACTCATGTTGAACACACTTGTCAACTATGAATGCTGCATTAACACTATCTTTACATCATTTTGAGACTTGAATCGACAATATGTAGCAGTAGAACTTTACGAGCGACACAGTACTCCCTAGCGAACGACACATATCAGTTCGTTAGGAAATTTCGAAAAATTCGGTAATATATGAGAAGACACATAGTGGGTAGTTCTATGCGTTTGCGTATATATAAAGCAACGAACTCCCACAGCTACGACAGTTGGCGCAACTGAAAATTCGATTGATTGACAAATATCCAAAATGAAACTAAAACGTAGAGAAAGAAAATCACAACTTTTCAACCGCGGAGGAGGAGAACGAGTGAAAGAAAAGATTGTAAATGCAAGAGAACTGCAATAGAAATACATACATATGTACATACATAGTTACGGCCGACTGCCGCATATGACAAAAGTTGCACGCGGACGTTAGGTAGAAAAGGAAGCGAAAATGCGAAAAGAATCAAATAAAGTGTTTAGAAAAGAAATCAGTCAGTTCGTTGGAGCTGCTTTAATGCAACTTCCTTCCCAGAACTTGAGAGTCATGCATACATATGTACATACATACACACGGCAACAAATGAAAGTGCACACCTTGTTCTAATATAATATTTACAAGTATTTTGATGAAAAACTTTTTGCATCATTATTTATGAAAATATAGTTCATTCTATAATATAAACCGCAAAAATAAATCAAAGTTTCACACGATATAAAAAGTGCACAAAAATTCAAAAAATTTTCTACAAAAAAAAATTAAAAATTTTTTATTGAGACTTTTTAGAAAATTTTCGAGTATGCAGTTTTGTAGCCCTAATGAAGTTCAAGTTTCAAACGGTTGCAAATCACGTTGATTTTTGAGAATTTTTTTTTTTTTTTTTTGGTAACGGACTTCTGAATAAAAAGGTGAAAATTTTGATAAAATTTTTTTGAATTTATGTGAACTTTATATAAAATGTGAAACTTTGATTTATATGGTTTATATTATAGAATGATCTAAGGTGTACACTTTCATTTGTCGCCTAGTGTGCATATGTACCACCCACAATGCCTGAGGCGGTAGCCGCAAATGCGCACCTGCTCGTGCCTTGCCATTGCAGTTTCCCACTCTCGGCTATGCCTTTTTAAAACTCAACGCTTTGTCTACACTACACTACTCTACTCTACATACATACATACATATATATGTACTCGGTACACAAATATCTTCTCCAGCATTCGTCTTGCTTTATTTTTGTCACATGCGGCATGTTTTTTCACCTGTCACTGTTTGAGAAATTCTAGCTTTGCCTTCAGTTTTCATCTTTGAGCGCGTTACAGACCGCCGCCCACATGCTTGCAGAAAAAAAAAAAAAAAATTTGCAAAAAATATTTAAGCCGCTCGGAAAAAAGTAGAAAACGAGTGCAAAAAATTGCACTTTCCAGCAATTTCACTTTTGGGGTTTCACAATGTGAAATTTACCTTTACCGCAATCGACTTTTCTTCTTTTGTTCCACACAAACACATACACATGCACACACACCAACGCCACATGACAAGCTGTGTATGTGGTTTTGTTGAAGAAAAACCAAAGGAGAGAGAGAGATATCATTGCGTACTTATAGGCAAGCAGGCAAGAAGAGGTAGGCAAGCAAGCAAANCTAAGGTGTACACTTTCATTTGTCGCCTAGTGTGCATATGTATCACCCACAATGCCTGAGGCGGTAGCCGCAAATGCGCACCTGCTCGTGCCTTGCCATTGCAGTTTCCCACTCTCGGCTATGCCTTTTTAAAACTCAACGCTTTGTCTACACTACACTACTCTACTCTACATACCTACATACATATATATGTACTCGGTACACAAATATCTTCTCCAGCATTCGTCTTGCTTTATTTTTGTCACATGCGGCATGTTTTTTCACCTGTCACTGTTTGAGAAATTCTAGCTTTGCCTTCAGTTTTCATCTTTGAGCGCGTTACAGACCGCCGCCCACATGCTTGCAGACCAAAAAAAAAAAAATTTGCAAAAAATATTTAAGCCGCTCGGAAAAAAGTAGAAAACGAGTGCAAAAAATTGCACTTTCCAGCAATTTCACTTTTGGGGTTTCACAATGTGAAATTTACCTTTACCGCAATCGACTTTTCTTCTTTTGTTCCACACAAACACATACACATGCACACACACCAACGCCACATGACAAGCTGTGTATGTGGTTTTGTTGAAGAAAAACCAAAGGAGAGAGAGAGAAATCATTGCGTACTTATAGGCAAGCAGGCAAGAAGAGGTAGGCAAGCAAGCAAGCAAGCATTGTGTGTGTGGTCGATCGAATGCACTCGCACACACACATACATACATATATATTCAAAGCCAAAAACGTCTTATGTGCAGTTTGATTGTGCGTATGCAATTTTACAACCACCTCTTTGCTTGAGCGCACTCACCTCAATTTTTTTCCATTATATTCTTTGCTCGTTTGATTTCCGCATCCTTTGCTGCATTTCCAACGCCCTCCCCCGGCTCTTTCATATTACACAGATTTGTTGTCATTTTACGTTGTTGTTATTATTCTTTGCTGGATGCTTGAATACGACACTGCTTGCCACAATGCTATGAGTGTGTGTGTGTGTGTGTGTGTGTGTGTGTGAGTGTTTTTACATTTTGCTGTGATTTGAATGCTATTTGCATACATTCAGGCGCACCGCAGGCAATATTATACGGATACCACCAACTATCAAACGATAGACGAATATGCACTACTAAGTNTGTGTGTGTGTGTGTGTGTGTGTGTGTGTGTGTGTGTGTGTGTGAGTGTTTTACATTTTGCTGTGATTTGAATGCTATTTGCATACATTCAGGCGAACCGCAGGCAATATTATACGGATACCACCAACTATCAAACGATAGACGAATATGCGCTACTAAGTATGTATGTACATATGTATATATGTATATGTATGTGTATAGCTTATGTATGGCATTGCCATTGTATACGTATTAGTATTGTTGCTGGGTTTTTGTGTGTTGCACAAATTTGCGGTTGATTCTTTCATTTTGAGAGTTTGTAGTATTTGCGTGTGCAATTTGTGCATTCGGCATCAACAAAAGGAAACTAGCTGAATTAGAGAACAGTTGGTGGGTATGTGCGAATGGGAGAATAGAAGTGAAAAAATGCAAGAAAGCTTGGATAGCTTAGAGTAAGATTGATAATGCCACTGAATTTTAAAGCGTAGAAATTTATGTAAATTTAAAATGAAGTGATTTAAAGCGGACTCAGAAGTGCATTATTTATGCACTAGTGAATTGGTGAAGCAGGCAGGTCGCGTGACGTAAGGGAGTTGAATTCACTTAAAGATGGGAGTATAATTTTTTCTTTTGCTTAAGAAAATATATTTTACTCATTCTTTAAAAAGATTACTTAATATTAAATATTTTCGTCAAACGTACGTACACCCATGGTCAAAATAATAAAAACCGGTCAAAATAATGCGAAAAAATACGTGATACAATCAGAAAAAAATTATCAATAATCAACGCGATTTTTTAGCAACTTAAAACTTCCGCCTTGTTAACTAAAATGTAATGAGCTATAAAACTGCATACTCTAAAAAATTCGAAATTAGTTGAGAATTTAGATGCAATCTTGCGGAATTTTTATAAGTTTGAAATAAGAATTTATATTTTTTTTTTTTTTTTAGGTAACGAGCTGCACTGACCAGTTTTGGTTACATAAGTATCTTTTGTTTATGTAACAAAATAAGGCGTTTACCATCGGCGTAAGAACGAAATTCCATAACAAAAAGCCTCATGCAATGGGCTTGAACAATTTCAAGGTATACGCTTAGATGCCGATAAGTAACTTTACGCACTTAGCAAAACGTGATCCAAAAAGAAGAGGGAGGATCTCCGGCTAATGGCTAAATCCTTTGCGCTCTTCCTCCACCTAAATCATTGTGCGAAAACTTTCGAATTTCGAATTGCGACTAAAATTTACAAAAGTTTTTCAAACATTTTGACTTTGGCTAAAAACCTGAAAGGCAGTGAATGCCGGGCGTAGAACCTTAGCTTTAGTCATCCGATCGTTGAGTGGGTATGCAATGGAGCTTATTCTAAAATATTTTGTTTGTTTGTTCTGGCATGAAAGTCTTACAAAAAGGCCCCTCTGCCAATTTTTATGGTGAAAAGCTGTTCTGACAGAAAGCACTTGTAGTATATTATTTTCCTCGAGCTACTCGGCCATTCGAAATGGCCAATTGAGCAATACACTGTCGTGTTGTTTCCGCTTTTTTAATTTATTTATTTTTCTCTGCATTTAATTATTTTTTTTTTGTTATTTCTTAATTATATTTTTTGCTAATTTTATTTTTTGCTATTCTCAATTTGCTATTAGTTTTTAGATTTTATTGTTTAAAAAGAAACATAAATATAGGTATCTATATATACATATATATTTAAATTCATTTACGTTTTAGAAATTAATTAAATTTTTTTATTTTTCATTTTATGTACAGGTTTTATTGTTAAAAAATAATTTTTTTTTAATTTATTTACTTTTTAGAAACTTCTATTTCTTTATTTTATTAAGCTTATATATGGTTTGTCTCGCGCTTATCCAACAGGCGCAATGACCGAGTGAAAAAGCAATGGCGTTTGTTTCCTCCTTCTTGACGCATTTTTTTAGCTATTTTTCTGTTATAAATTTATTTTTATTTTTTATTATTTTTCGTTTTCAATTTAATTCCCTTTTAGATTTTGGATAGTATTATTTAAAAATTAACACAAATATAACTATATGTGAATATTTTTTTTAAATTTCGTTTACGTTTTAGAAACTTATTTAATTTTTATTTTATATTTAATTTTCAGGTTTTGTTGTTAAAAAATGTTTAATTTTTAGAAACATCATTTTCCCTTTTTAAATTATTTATTTTTTTAATTTAGTTTTCATTTAATTTTTGGATTTAATTGTCTTTTACAACGCAAGTATTTTCCTTTTTAGTTTAATTCAATTTTTAGGAACTTATTTCAGTTTTTCTCTTCTTATAATATTTTTTTTTTATTTAGCTTTCATTTATTTTTAAATTTAATTTTTTTTTTTAAACGAAAAATAATTTTTAATTAAATTTAATTCTTATTTAATTCTTTCTTTTTTATTATTTTTTCCTCTTTTTAATAATTTTTCTTTTTTAAATTTTTTGAAATGCGTAATTTAATTTTTAGTTTTTATGGTTTTAAAAAGAAAACTATATTTCTTTATTTCAACAAATCTTAAAAAAAAGCGTATTGCCAAAAGACAATTGCCGAATTGACAATTGTCTTACGAAAGACAAAAGTCTTTCGAAAGGCTTTGCTGTGTTGACAGAAGGCTACCAGAATCGCCCTGTTAGTGCAGCACTCCTCAATTGCCTTTCCCAGTGTCCACCGCTTCTCAGGTTTTCAGCAATTTATTCAGCTATATATTTATAAGTTTTATATTACGGCATTAGTGCTGAGAACCATAACTCCTAAAAGGCTTGGTATGAAGTTCTACGATTAGACTTTATTGTATTTTTTATGCTATAGCAGAGTACGCCACCATTGCCTTTGCTGCACAGATACTAAAATTTACGATTACCCGAGGCTCATAACCAACACTGAGCCCGGGTTTACACATTATAGACTCTGCATTTCTCTTTTGGGAAACATTCGTCAGTATTTCAGGCTTTCAGACCTTTACTGTGCAACGTATCGTTAGTTAAATATAAAAATCAGAAGTAAAAAAAAAATTCTCCTGTGTTATTCTTATGGGAAATCGAAAAGAGCGATGCGGATATTCTTAATATTAATATTAAGCGCTTATATTTTCTGAGACTTATTTTGGCATCTAAACGAAACGTTTGAGCATTGTTCTGAGGGAAAAAAAATAAAAAAAAAATTTTCTGATTCACCCTAACGTACGTATATCTACATCATTTAGAGCACACAAAGCTACTCTTTTAACCATTTCAATTGCAGACATTTGTAATGCAATAATGTCAAGTGATTGCTGACAACATTTATGAGCTTTCGAGTACAATGTAAGTGCAATAATATGACACGTTGGAAATATAAACACATGTCAACAATTATTTGCAAATTTAATTTTCATTGCCAAAAAAATTAGTTAGTTGATGGCACAAAGAGTTTATGACATTTTCAAGTGCACCTCAGGCGTAATTGAAGTTACCGTATGATATCAAATGCACGCAGATATGAAACATTAAAGCAAATTTGGTATACAAATTATAATAAAATTTCGTTTTATGCGGCATAAAAGCGGTCGTGTATTGAACATGAAAGAAGTAAAAACAAATGGATATTGGGGTAAAAAATAAAAAATTTTATTTGATGTGATGTGGTGTAGAATTTGTCGCAAAAAGGCGAAGGGACTAAATTCCGCAACAGAATTGCGAACACCTTTGCCGTTTGGATTCTTTTGTACTACATTATTTTCCATCATTTTTTTTCTTGCGAAAAATACAAACCCCGGTCGTATAGAGGCAACAAAATAAGTAAAAAAAAAACCATACTAATAAGATCCAAGCAGAAAAGAGCCAAGTGTATATGATACTTTTGTAGAATTAAAAAACAAAAAACGTTGCACAATTTTCTGCGTCAACGAGCACATATTTCCACTAAAATTGTATTAAAATTGCTGCTGGCGCTGTTGTGAGTGTCACGAAACAATGTACAACACAACAAAATGGCAATAACGTTTCACCAGCATTGAGAAACATAATAAAAACGATACCGAAAACAAGTTAAACAACAATTACGTACACCATTAACATGCGTCGTATCACCCAAGAGAACTACATACATATATACATAGCACAGCTTTTTGCCAGAACTGCACAAAAACCACCGAAAACAAAGCGAAACAATAAAAAGCCAGTGATCAAGCGGAACCAAAAAACATTGTTAAAGCAAATGATTGGCTCATGCTTAACCACGTGACTACGTTAAGTCTAGAGGAGCTGATTTTAGGCGCTACGCACACACACACACACACACACACACACATACACACACACAAGTTAACTACAATCAGGGTTGTCATTTGATAAATTATTATCAAAATTGTTAGCAAAAATTTGGGTTGGCAAAACGCTAATTTCTTTACATTTTGGGAGATTTTTGTTGAAGTATTTTGTTTGAATAACATAAAATTTTTCCGCATTATTTTTTATGCAGACATATGTACGTATGTATAGCGTTAAAAGGCGAACATATCATGCTCCATTCAAATTTCATTTCACCGGAGCTTTCTATTGCCTAAATATTTTAAATGTTTCTATAAATAAAAAGAAAAAAATGGACAATATGATTGTGCGCAAAAAAATGTCTTAATCAACGCCCGTGTTTAGGCGCGACTGCTAACACCAGGCGCCTAAATGCATGCTATGTACTGCTGCATGTGCGAAAATTCCCTTCATTAAACTAATGAAATTTATGTACATGAACTTCACAACTGCCATGTAATAAAAGTTTCTTAAGTTATAATTTGATGACAGTTCAAAGTATGTTCGGCCTAGTCTGACGCATCCTCCGGACATTGCTTCTGGAGTCTTCTGCGGACGCTGCATGGCTTACAACCATGCGGAGATGGTAACAGTTGATTAATTACCATTGGCCACAGTGCCTACCCACTACTTTTTGGTCCAACAAATATTTTTTTATATACATACATACATGCAAACATACTGGTCTCCCCTCTCACTGAGTTATTCAGCCCGTTTTTATAAATGGCAATTGTTAAGTAGAAAAAAAACACAAAAGGTCGATGGCAAATTTTTTTTTTTTAATCAACGGCAGCTTTTAAAATTCACAGTAAAAAATTCGAAATTTAGCCTAAAATTATTTTGAATTTTTCCAAATGTGGATACAGCGTGAATCCTTGATTTTTAAGGTTTTTTTTAATGCAAACAATATTTTATACAAAAAAATAACAAAAAGATTTTTACTTGAAAAACATTATAAATATTTATTAAAAAATTAAAAATCACCAAGCGGTTTATTGAGTCACGTTCTAAAATATGTAACTCCAGTTGGAGTTTTTTCATGTGATGAAGTTTCGCTTTTGCCTTTAGTTTCATCAATTTCTCTTTTGATTGAAGGAAACCGTTTAGTATGATCTCAAATACCATATCATGAGTTAAATAAAAAGTACCTTAAAAAAATGTTTTAAATTTTTATTTAAATTACTAAAATAATGAACAAAACTATAGTCTTTATTAAAGTAACTAAAAACAGTTATTGATAGATATTTTCCAGATTCGGTGGATTTCTTTCAAGTCTTACCATTTACTATTTTTTTCGTCAATGGCAACCCTGACTACAATGCTTACTCACAAAAGAGTTGCGTATACGCAACGTAGACGTGTGTGGTTCGTTCTTACGTGTCACTTCAGGCAGGCGCCTAAAAGCATGTGTCGACATTTGTTAAAAATTCTGCAAACAACAATGTCATTGGAATTTTGAGGAAAACCAAATCAAGCGGTAAGAAAAATAAAACATAAATGCGTCTGAAAGGGAAACTAACATTTTTATTTCAAATGTCATGCTGGATACTATGTATGTACATATATATAGTACACGACAAATAACTTCATCGATTCTGTGGAAGAGTGAATTTCAATTCGTTTGAATGGATATGAGCATAGCTGCATTTCTGCTTATTTGTGCGTATTTTGGGAACTTTTATTAGGCCTTTCTTGGTATTCTGTATGGATACGAATGGAGTTGTGGGCGGCCGGCAAAACCAAAAACCATTTTTCCAAACACTCAAACACTATTTCCCCTTGTAGCTAAGGCCTTAGCAGTTTGTTGTGGGAAAGAGAATGTATCTCACCCATTCTCAATACATCTGAAGTTGTACTCATGGCGCCCATAATGCCTATACACCCGCTCCTTTGTAGCCTGCTAAACACAAAAGTGGTTTTAATCATGGTTCTGCACCACCATACTACAGTATAATACATGACAATTGGTCTGACTATAACCATGTATATCCAGAATAGCATAGCCAGTCTCAGACTCCAGGTCGACATCGTCCGAAAACTTTCAGCGCTCGATTTACGTTTAGCTATACTTGAGTTTTCCATGTCAGTACAAGCATCACTAGCGTAAGCTTGGATGTGAACGAAGTCGTGCAAAAGAAAGGCACCCAGGGGGCATCCTCTCGCAACGTCTGGCTCGGTACAAAGGCTAGCTTCATCCCCCACAGTAAGTAATCTTCTAGACAAACATCCCAGGAAGCATAGTCTCTAACGTTAGAGAAATATTTTGAGTTTACATCAGAATTCTAGTGTAGTTCTGGAATCAAGTATCAGATATCTAGCCTCTTTCTCGATATCGAGCACTAAGTTCCCTTTTTGAAGAGAATGCTATAGTTCTCAACAGTTTCTCTAATCGACTTCTAACCTTCTACCTTAGAGAAACACATCGTAAATGGAATCGTACTCGAACCTAAATGTCAGCTGGGAAGAAGTGAATCCACCTTATGATAGTTTTATCTTATTTCCAGCCCCAGCTCGATCTTTGTCACAAGGCCATGTATAGCTGATTCACAGGACTTTCCAGTTTGTTATGCCTGTTAATGAACACTAAGGGGGCTGTTTACCAAAACCCTTGATCTAATATACTTATCGACCGTGCACTACAGACTTTTCAGCATGAAGGGTGTCAGACTAATTCGCCTGAAGCTTTTTGCCAGCGCATAGTCCTATATAGTTCCTACCTTGGAAATGAAGTCTACACTGACTTTTTTTAAGGCTTTATGCCTGTCTCCCCTCCCCTTTATCATTTTCGGATACAAACCTTCTGGGCGCGGTGACTTCAAGTCGTCAACAGAGCTTAAAGAAAATCTCACTGACTCCTCAGTCAACCCTAGTGATGGCGTGTTCCAGTTTAGTCTGATGGCTCTTCACGTCGCGCTGTTCTCCAACATATCTCTGGCTGGGTCATGCATTAACCTGATACCCCGTAAATAAATGAGTTTCCAAGAGAGTTTTGTATAAGTCTAATAACGTATAAGTTCCATCCGTTTTTCTGAGAGATGCCAGCCTAACCGTCCGGTCATGTTCAAGTACCATATACAGCCTAGCAGACTCTTTTTTAGGTTGTCGATATCATTGCAGAAGTCTTTATAAGAACATAATTTTGACGAATTGGTCTCTTATATTCTTTCTGCTCGTTATGGTATGTGGAACAGTCATCCTTGTTTCGGTTTTTTTAAGCCCTATTCAAAAGTCTCCTGGACCTTTTTCGAAGTCTGGTGCAGCACCATGGGACCACTTTCATGTTAGCAAGCATACTTCCTCAAAACAACCAATCAAAGTACTCGTTATCTCGCGGGTCGCCTCTTCAATTGTTTTAATGTTTTTAGTTTAGGGAGATTTGCTATTCTTGTGCATTTTAAGGAGCAACCCAAACTTCTCGATGTCCTTAATCTCCCTCGCCCTCGTGTGTTTTCAAACCTTTTGAATGGTGTTACCTTCGAAACGCTAAATATACAGCGCGGATTGCATGCTGGTAGCAGAAGAGGAATGTCTCCTATGTAATGGGACGACCAGGCTCATTTAAAAATCAAAATTTATATCTTAAACATATTTACATACTTCCAAGTTGCGTAATTTAGATTGCTACTACATATGTATGTATATGTATTTAGTGGTGACACTAATAGACGTTAATTTAAGAAATACAAAAATAATCAAGAAAAAATTTTTCTTCTACCAAATTGCAATTTAATTTGCACTGCAAAAACAAGCTAGA
>NW_016159165.1:0-11523 GCF_001687245.7 Rhagoletis zephyria
TGTGTTGGCGGTTAGTTAAAACTTAACTTACCGTAAGCAACTTAAGAACTTGTGGATTTTAGATTCTTAAGTTACGGCCTTACGGAAATTGGGAGCGTTGAGAGAATCAGGTTGCCATATTTTCGTTTTTGTATTTCTCAAAAATAAACGCAAACATATTTTTTTGCATGCAAACGGTCGAACAGCTGAAAAAGAAAATACTAAAACAAAATATTTCCGCTTATGGCTTAAGTTGCCGAGTTGAATAACCAATGATGATTTCTTACGGTAAGTTAATTTAAGTTAAGTCTAGACAAACTAATGCAATTATGGACCGAAACCACTACTTTGGGAGTCAAACAATAGAATAAATTCATGGATATACAATAAAAACGTTGGATTAAGTACACTTTAATATATTACAGATTTTTATTTAGCAGCCTTAGATTTGAAGTAGTGTTAAATTTGTTGAGTATTAATTAAAAGGAAAAATAAATACATAAATATTTCGAACTTTCGAACATAAATTTAAATGCATTTTTCATTATATGTTATTAAAAGTAAAAGCTATCAGGTACAATAAATACTATATCTTTTATCTTTTTTCAATATATTGATTATCATTATGGTTATTAATCATTATTTAACAGGTTTGGTATAATTGAATATGTACTCGCTTTAATGGTTTACAATATACCCAAATAAAAGTTATAATATTTTGTGTACATACTTTATTGTATTAAAATGTCGAAGTAAAATAAAACCGGGCATGAATAAATCGTTTTGTACTTGGTACAAGTCTGTTCATTTTCGTGCTAGTTCGGTTTCAGTCAGAAAATTCTAGTTGTAAACTAGTGCTTTTCCTGACTAGTTTGGGGTTTCACTGCAGGGTTGCAGAGCTTTACCAACAGAAATACTCTTCACTTGTGTACTAGAGGTGTCAAACTATCGATAGTCACACCATCGATAGTTTTGATAGTTTTCAGAAAGACTATCAATATTCACGATAGTCTCGAAAAAACAAAACTATCGATAGCGCTAAATCAGTTAGGTTGCTTTGTTTTTACAGGATCATAGTGAAATAAATATTATCTTATAAAAGTTATAATAATTCAAAATTAAGTAACTGCTTAGCCAAAATACTTCTCTTTTTAGAAAGTTCAACAACAAACACAAGTTATACAAACACAACAGGATTTACGATTAACATATGTATGTATAATTTCAAAAAAATTGGGAGAGATGATCGATAGTCCTACTAAACTATCGATATTTTTGGTAGTATAAGAAAAAACTATCAATGAGTATTGATAGTCTAAAAAAATTGAAACTATCGATACTATCGATAGTGCCATCGATAGCTTGACAACTCTATTGTGTACATGAGTAAATAGAACATATATTTTAGAGTACTTAAAACGATAGGGCAAAAAAAGGACATCATAAATGTGTGGAACTGAGCAATGTTACTCAACAGCGCTCTGCTACATAAAACACTGTTCCGCTCTTCCAGGGCAGAGAATGTTAATGTAACATTAACATTCTCTGGTTTAACAGCATGGTACTGCTGATTTCTGTTCCTCCTTTTACGGAATATAATTTGTTTGAGTACTTTTTTTTATGTATACAGCTCTCAATATCTTCACTTCTCTTCCTTCCATACCCTTTTTGGTAGAGTATGAGTAATTTACATATTTGAAGAAAACTTCACAGTGAAGCAGACTGAATTCCGATGCAGACCTTTATTATATAATCATACATATGATAGTCGAGACGGACTCAAGATCTATACATAGAAGGTCGCGCAATGCGCGAAATAAAAATTGCCTCTCCTGCGCATATGGTCCCAGGGCGAGAAGGCGGTTCCTTTTTCAAACTTCTAACTGTCAACAGTGACGTGGGTGCCAAGACCCTTATGTGATGACAGGAGATACTTCGCTTTGGTTATCTATCTGATCCCGAGAAGGAAAAACAAACGTAGCCCTTGCTTGTACTGATAATGTCGATGTCGTCGGAATACGCCAGCAATTGTACGCCCCTTCAAAATATTGTGCCTGACCGGTTCAGTTCTGCGGCTCTTATTATCTCCTCTAACATCAGATTAAAGAAATCAAACGAAAAGGCTTATCTGAGACCAAGTTTGGTGTCAACGTCACTTTACACAGCCTTATTAGTTTCTTGGGGACACATAATTCAGACATTGCGGCATAAATACAACTTCCATTTGTGCGGTCGAAAGCGGCTGTGAAATCGACAAATGGATGGTGTGTATCGATCCTTTTCTCGCGGGTTTTCGAAGATTTGGCGTATTGTGAATACCCGTTAAATGGGAGACTTTGCCTTTTTCACACAATTTAATAGATAAGACCTTGTAAGCTATGCCTTGAACCCTAGTCCCGCGATAGTTAGCGCGTATGATGGGGTCGCCTTTCATGTGGATGGGACAGAGCACATTTAAATTCCAGTCGTCGGGCATGCGTTCATCTGACTATATTCTGCAAGATAGTTGATGGATACATCTTATTAGCTCCTCGCTGTCGTACTTGAATAGCTCAACTGGCAGGCCGTCATCTCCAGCAGATTTGTTGCTTTTCAGCCGCGTAATCGCTATTCGTACCTCGTCATAGTCAGGCGGTGGGACATTGACTCCATCGACATCCGCTGGTGGCTCGGGTTCGCCTTATTCACTACTTTCAATGCTGCTGGCATTCAGTAGGGTGAAAAACTGTTCCCTCCATAATTTAAATACATTCTGGATATCGGCCACTAGGTGGCCATGGTTGTTCTAACAGGAGTTGAAATCTTTCGTAAGTGGCCTAACTCTCAGATAAAATGTTCGCAAGTTTTTCCTGTTTGCCAGCATCTCAAACTCTTCGCACTCACTTGTAGGAGTTAGCTCCAGTTAATTCAAATATTTTTTTCTTCGTGGTTATATTATTTAGATAGAAAACTACTGTATACCTTTTTTGCATTAATTTCATTGAATCAGTACGATCCACAAGTAGTTAGATCTCCGAATCTGATTTTTGCGTTTTGCCTCTTTTGAAGAGGGTGTGCGTTATTGTGTTTTTTAATATAGTATAAATATATATAGTTATATTAAATTTTTCAATTCCTTTATTAAATTCTTTACTCAATTCACATTTTCTAGACAACCAATCGCTCAATCTCTTCCACACATACAAGAAAAATTAATTAAACTCTTGCACACAAAGTAATAATAAAATAAGCACACACACAAAAAATCATACAAACAATCATCACAATTTATAATAACGGCGTTCTTATCCTTTCCAGTTGTCGCGAAGTTAAGTCTGCTCCCCGCATTTAAGTCGCAATTTAAAATATATAACAGGTCACAATTCTATGCCTCGTCCAAGACGGGTTTAGCTGGAGGCGCCAGGGTTCTTCGTGGAATCAGAAGTGCCATACAAGCGCAGATATACAAAGCGATACAAGCGGCATAAAAAGTCAGCTCGCAGTTATTGGCAAGCAGTGCGCCCACTATATTAGCGCCTACAACACTTCCTAAGCGGCCAAACATCAGCGAAACGCATATAGCCATGGCACTAAAGGGACGAATAAATGAAACTTGATTTGAGACATATATTCACTGGATTATTTAGAGAATTTTCTTACCGCATTTGGGTTGGATAAAGCTCAACAGTAGCCGCTCCTAGAACATTTATCGCTACCCCCACTAAAAAGAAAAGGACATACAAGTACGCGGCAATCGAGGGGTCGGCCACAAATACAGCAGCGAGGCCGCATGAGGAAAATAATATTGTGGAAATGACTGCAAATAAAAATAAAAACGATTGAGTTGTCTCAGGGTTAAAGTACACCAGAGTATCACGAACTTGAAATACTTACAAAGAATGGTCATTTTGCCAACACGATTGATGACCAAGCCAATGAAAGCAAAGGAGGAAGCGTACAATATTTCCATAATTAATGAGTAAAAGTATGTTGTATTTTCCAATTTAGCTACGCATTCCATTGTCTGCAAAGAATTTTTGAGATATTCGGAATTAGAATTTGTATTAAAATTGTTTTATTCTCCACCGTGCCTACTTACACCATCAGTCTTATATAAGCTCTCATGTTTGTCATATACAATATGGCAGATCTGTTTATGTTCGCCTGGGTGAGCATTCATGAACTCGACCATGCTGTTGATTATGTGAGGGAACCACATATACATGCCATTCGTCACCACATACAACCAGAATTGCATGTTGCAAACGATCAATGTGACGCGAATGTATTGTTTGTGAAACAGAGGCACTGTTTGATTCCACATGCTCTTCATGAAGGCGGTGGCAAAGTTTTCTTTAGAAGCCGATTTGTTATTCAACTGCATCATAGAGCCAGGCTGTTCTTCTTCGGGAAGAATGTGCTTTAGCTAAGATGTATAAAAATAAAATATTTAGCCCAAATCATTTAAGTAGATAATGCTAAAGTCAGACATACCTTCATATCTTGAGTACCACCGTTCCAGCGTTGCATCTTCTGCAGCACCTCAATCGCTTTTGCTTCTCTGCCATGGGCCAGCAAGAATTTTGGGCTCTCGGGCAAAGCAAACATCGACAAGCCGCAAAGTAGACCTGGTATGCCACAGACGATCAAAAATAAACGCCATGGCTTGTAAACGATGCCCAAAAATGGCAAAGGCAGCACCCAATCTTGGTTTATAACAATAAAGGCAATCATTGGCAAAATCATGGCACCGATGGCGAAGATAAATGAGGAACCCATCATAGCGCGCGAACGGGTCTTATCCGTGTGGAATTCGCCTAGGTAGGCATAAACTGTTGCCGAACCGCCAGACACGCTTAAAAAATTAAATAAAAATTATTTCACTTAATACAATATAGGTTTTGCAAAGAGCATGAGAACAAATATAATATCTTAAAAAAAGAACTTACAAAAATCCATTAATAAATCGCAACAAAACCATAACCCAAAATGTGTGCGAGAAACTGGAGAGTAGGGTTACTATGAATCCAGCCAACAACGTCGGTCTGATCACTTTCCGGCGTCCCTTTGTATCCGCCAAAAAGCCCCACAGATGCGAACTTGTAATGATACCAGCAAAGCTTATAGCGCTCAAGATGCCCTTGTCCTGATTTGTAAGATTTAAGTCACATTGTGCAATTGGTAATATAAAACCCATGGCCGCAGTCTCCAGTAGGACATTCGCTAAAATCATGCCACAGATGAAGATGAGGAAGTAATTGAACTTACCAAAACCTACGAATGGAAAAAAATTATTAGATGTCACTTTGTTGGTATTCACGTAGTTTTTACGTGGTGTAAAATTAACTTACCGGTAAGCGATAAAGCTTCTGAAAATGAAATGGCCCCATGTTTACGATTTACCTTAACTGGTTCTGTATGTATAATTGAAAGTACTGGAATAAGGTGGGAAATTTTTTTGTACATTAATTTTTCATTCTTGCAAAAATTCTGGAAATGGACGATTACACATAGAAAAAAAAACGTACAAATATTCGATGTTACCAATTACAAATATGAGTATGCATGGATGCAGTATGGGATTTTATTTTATTGCGTTGGGGGTGAAGATTTCGAGTGAGTACGCCTATTTAGATTCTATATAAAAATACATATTTTTGTTGCTGAAATTTGTTTATTTTATGGCTGAAATGTATTGCGTAGTATTGTTTAAATATAAAAAAACATATTTGGTGTAGTGAATCATATTTGAGATATTTAAATGGTACAATTTTTTCTTTCAGAATTTAAAACAATACAATTATAAATATTTGAGTGTATAGTAAAGAAATTACTTATGTACATAAAATTTATAATTCCATTGCATCAACGCTGGTTATTTTACGTATTTATCAGGATAAATTTGGAAAATACTAAGTTTGTCGTATTTCGTTAGGGCTTACGATAATTAAACCAACCACTATTAATTTTTTTTATTATTCATTATTATTATTAGCCATTATTATTATTATTATTTATGTTATTAATATTAAGTATTATTGGTTTTATTTTTATTATAACATTTTTTTTTTTTAATAATAATAATAATATTTTATCACTTACATTAAGTGCTTAATTTTTATTTTTTATTTATTTTATTTTTTTCATAGGAGAGGGAAAATGCTTTATGCACTGGCCGGGGGCGCTAGTCTATATACTACCTTCCCCGAGTGTGGGACTCCCACCGAAGCGTGTTGGGCTACCCACTAAAACCCAAACTCTCACCGCCTGCGCCAGAATCCCTCATCTGGCACCGCAATTCGGCATATCTTCAGATGCAGGAGCGCGCTACTAGAGCCGCAAGGCTACTCTTTTGTAGCGGCGTTTCATTCGGGTGTCCTCAGTAGACATCCGTCTTCTCGTTTGCAGTGGAGTACGAATTTCACGTATCTCGCAACTACTTCCCACTTGTCTGCAAAGGAGATCATTACCCTAATTATTTTTGTTCGGGGTTATGTCTCCGTATCTTTCTTCCAACATTCTGCGCGAAGTCAAGAATTGCTCACAAGTGAAGAATGTATGTTGTACGTTATCTTCGACGTTTCGACAGTAGTGACAGAACGGTGAGTATACCCTGCCCATTCTATGAAGATATTCTCGGAAGTAACCATAACCGGTGAGGAATTGCGTCAGTTAGAAATCGACTTCCCCGTGCGGTCTTTTCAACCATGTTTGAAGGTCGGCTATCAGGGTGTGCGTCCATCGACCTTTTGTGCTCGCGTTCCAGTTTTTATTTACTCTTATCATTGTTATTGTTATTATTATTGGGATTCAGATTAAAATCTCCCCCCTTACACAAGTCGTCTAAAGCTCATAAATTTGCCTACACTCACAATTCGTAGAGAAATGCTAGATATAATATTTATCGTAAAATTAATGACAGGCTTGATTAATAGCCCGGCCCTCCTGGCTGAGATAAATTTTAATGTTCCTTCTCGAGTGTCAAGACACTTTCGACCTCTATTTTTAAAGCCATGCAAAACTAATTTTGAACTAAACGAATCATTCCGTGGTTTATGTCAAGATTTTAACTGTCATTCCAGCACGTTTGACGTATCGGACTCGATTTTTACTATAAAGAAAACTATTATTTCCACTCTCAATAATTGAAATACTATCTTTAGCATATCCAATCAGCTGATGAATTTGATTCTGTAGCTGAATAGTTTTAGATCTCGACACTTAACAAACTCCTGTTTCCACTACTCGGCACCAAAAAACTAAAAAAAAAAAAGGTTCCGTACGTTATGCGGACTGCACCCCTCGTGGCGGTTGGACGGGAATGGAGGGTAAAAAGCCGTTGGGATTAATTAATTAATTATTGTTATGGTGATTATTATTTGTGTTATTATGTATTACAATATGAAAAGCTATAAACAAAAAGTAAGCCTTTTCACTAATAATTTCCCCAAACCTGCAGATAATAAAATGTTGTGTACTCTATCATTGTTTCCTAATTGTCTATTTTATATTTGTACATATTAATTATTTATTTTACTTAAGGACTTACATGGGCTTAAAATTTTATAACAATGCCCACTGGGAAAATAGGTAAGCACCTTACGAGGTAAGCCATGTTTTCTTTCAGTTGTTAGTACCAAAATTGTCATCATGGCCGATGTCATCCACTAGTAAAGCGCAAAATGAACACCTCCGACGACACATTACGTTGTCAGTTGCAAAATAAGGTGCAGCCGAAGTTATTTTCAAGCACCGAACTACTCCGAGCGACTGCTCTGCATTACACGTACCTTACTTTGTAAAGGGGCTCAGAAGTATGTCTGATACCAAATGCCACTGAATCACTGACTTTTCTAAAGTGTTTATATCGGCGGGCTATTCTATAATGAATTCTTCTTTTTAAATAACCGTGTCATTTAATTAAAGGTTCCACAGAGGCTTCCAAAATGTTCGAATTAATAAAGCAAATCCTTGAAGTTCGTTCGAGAAAAATATTATTTTTATTTTCTCTACTTTTATGTACACACATTGTCACTGAATCACTGACTTTTCTAAAGTGTTTATAGCGGCGGGCTATTCTATAATGAATTCTTCTTTTTAAATAACCGTGTCATTTAATTAAAGGTTCCACAGAGGCTTCGAAAATTTTCGAATTAATAAAGCAAATCCTTGAAGTTCTTCGAGAAAAATATTATTATTAATATATTATATCGGAGGTCGTCTGCAATAACGGCACAACTCAAAACTTCTGTTTTTTGAGTTACCTAGCGGATTAGGTTTATAAATAACCATTTTTTCTGTGGCAGATCGACATATCCTTATTGTTACCAATCCGACAGGGGCGCAGTTTTGCCATTTGTCACTAAACCGAAGTAGGCAACCCTTACTACTGAACAGCGGCACATATCTACGGTGACCATCCGTCCTTTATTTTAAAGGATAGTCCTTTATTTTAACCCCCTGTCCTTTATAATTTTTTTCAAAATAAAGGACGCCTTTTGTCCTTTATTTCTTAAACTGTCCTTTAAATCAGCTCTGCATTTTTCAGAGGTAAATTTTTAAACACAGAATATGAAAACTAAAAGTTTCCCTTATAAAATATAATGAAAACCTTCGCCAGTTCGTTTCGCACTCCACTTAAGGGTTTTTATTTAAAAGGTAATCTTTTCACAATCTATAGAGCACAGGGAAAGTTGTGCCCAGGATCGTGTTGCACGCTGAATTTCCAGTTCCACTGAAAGAATTCAATAAACGCCCTGCTGCACAGTGGTTCAAAACTGGCATTTAGTGGTCGTAATTCACTGGAACCTCCATTTCTTTCACTTAATTTGATAATTTTTTTTTTATGAAAGCTTATAATATTTGCAAGACCAGTTGAGCCCAATCTGTAAATTTTTACTTGAATATATTAAATTTTTTCTGTGCAAAATGCAGAGAGGTGGAAATTTTGAAGAAAATGTATTCTCCTTTTCCTGTTAATAATTGTTACATAACAAAGACTAGTTAAAAACAAACGTAAAGCTACAAAAAAAAAATGTTTAAAATGTTATAAAAAATTTTCACCGAAATAAATTTTTTTGGGGTTTTAGTAAAAATTGGTTCAAAAATGAAGACTGCGGTGAATTATGAACATTAAATTCCAATTTTGAACCATTGTGTGCCGGCTTCGGCGTGCAGTATGAATTATGGTAAACGCATTTTCGCAGCAATGGATGGAGAAGTCCTTGAAAAGGACTTTGGCTCCATTTTTCGGAATCGGTTAATTAACTGGTAAATATTTTGGAAATCATTTTGAAAGAAAAATATCCTTTATTTTAAGTTGGTTAATATGGTCACCGTACACATATCTCATATTTATCGTGAATTTTTATTGGCATAAGTCAAAAACTGTGGAAAGGTTATTGATGCTTTTATGTGAAATAACGACATTTTTCGTATTGTGGCGTTGTTCAGTAATGCCACTGGAGTTATTTTCGTTTAACTACTTAGAAGTTGTTACTTATTTTCGTAATTTTTTAGTGGAACCTTTACTAAATCTTTAGAAGAAAGTCATAATTTGCAAATAATCTGGAATAATTACGTTCCAAGATATACATATGTATTATTCCTAAGTTACGAAACACCAAATCTTTAACTGGCTCTACTGAAAAATATAAAATTGTGAGTAGTGTCTTTATGGCAGAGGATATTTGATATTTTCTTGGAAATAACAAAAAAAAAAATATTTTCCAATACAAATTAAATAGACATGTTATGTGACTTATGTTAATGCAAAATTTTGGACCTTCGCTTTAAAATTTTTTGTTGCAATTCGAACAAACTTAAAATATATATTGTGCAGGATAATGCAAATTGAGTAAGTAACTCCGCAATCGGGACTGCAAGCTGGAAGATATTCCCAAAATTTCCCTTCCCATTTTAAGAAATATATTTAACTTCTCAAAGTGTCTTCCCCAACACTTCTAACTTTATCGCATAAGTTCTTTTAATGACTATAGCAATACATATAGTGTATGTACATATCGACACCTTTTGCACGACTATCACCAGAGAGCGTTTTTTCTGCTTTTAAATATTTTTCCGAATTTTTTATATACATACTTATGAATTTATTTTCACTACGCAAAAAGTACTTTTGTTTGACACATACGATGATTTCGCCCACAAGCAAAAATGCATTGTAATATACCATAAAATATGCAGTAAATTTTTGGCGTAACTATACGCAATTTGGCGAGAGGATTTTACAAAACGGCGCGTTCTGGGCTGTAGAAGAAATTTGCGTCAAAAAGTTAGTTTCAAAAAATGGCACATCCGATAATTTCGGTTCGTATCATATAAGGCGGAGCATATTGGTGGAACACTTCACGACTTTACGTATACATAAATAGGCTGAGTTCCAAGTTGGTATATTGCAAAGCATCAGCATCTGTTATTTCTATGCGCAACCATATTCAAATGCCGAATTAGAATTTAGTTGCGAAAAAAATTTTAATTTCCATCAGTTATGGTTTAGAAATAAAAGAGGCTGATGCTTTCCAATATACCAACTTGGAACTCAGCTATACATACCTATATATGCACATATGTATGTATATACATATACATATGTTTAGACATCAATGGTTAACTAGCAATAATAAAATTACTCCAGCAAAAACTTCTCTTACATGTAGTGGCTAAAACTATCGAGACATTTGTATATTGTACTCATCGCTACTTTGGAAAACATTTTGCTGGTATATGTTAGGTAAGTAGTTACATTAACATATAATGAACAGCTCGTCGCTGTGCCAACAAAAACAGGTTTGTGTTTTTTAATAACTTTTCAGGAGAGCAAAAAAACTGATTCCTGGTGCCAATAGGCAATATTTTACAAGTGTGGTATTAACAAAAAAAAAATTATATGAAAAATATGCAATTGATTTAGGAAAAAATCAATTTTTTTGACCAATTACGACGTGATCAACATTTGCGCCACTTTAAAACACATAGCTGTTTTTATACACGATTTAAATTTGCTTTTGGCGGTATGGAATCGTATGCAATTTGTACATAATACTGCCGTTAAGCCTAGATGCAATGTATAGAAGTTGAGGACTCGATTATTTAACTGCCCATTGCTCCTGTTATGTAATGAAAAATGGTCCGAAACGTTTTTATTGGATTTTTGTAATAAAAATTAATGCAAAGTGATGAGTGGACACATACTTTGTACAAACCATGAAATTACCAGAGATGCGAACTGTTTTTTCGGTCAGCGTATTAACATGACCCAATACACTTTTTCAAAGTTTCGATAGGTGATATCCAATGAAAGCTCGTATATACAAGCAGTGTTGCCATTTTGGGTTTTTAGGCGATGTCTTATAAAATATCAATAATTTTTACCCCCAAAAGTAGCCTATGTCGAGATAGGTCCTTTTCCCTTTAAAGCCCCATTTCATTGGATTCCCAAACAATATTTTAACGTTTAACTAGCCAAAGATGTAGTTCAAGATGCCCCTATAATAGAATCTTAATTAAAATATAAAACAATTTCAAAGGAAACTGATTTTTTTTTTT